>NC_088360.1:8591411-8596411 GCF_034508935.2 Berghia stephanieae | reverse complement strand
GTAGGAGTAATAATAATTATACTTAAAATGTTTATATATATATATATATATACACTGATATGAACAGCACGAGCGCATTGTTTTTTTTTCCATAATGTATTCTTTGTTTTTGCTGCACATTTCAAACCAAAGCTCTATTTACACCAGTTAGTAGTTCCTCGGACTACGCCTTGAAGTCAACTCCATATGTAATCAATTATCTCTTTGAGTCTTCACCGGATTGCCTTCCGTCTTCAAATTAGTCGGCCTATCCTATGTGACGTCACTGCATAGCATCGGATTTGATATCGATAAACCCATAATAAGGATTTATAATTCACAATCCCTTTGTTGCGATTACGTAAAGCGAGACATAATACAAAGCATAATTTGGAGATTTAATGTCCACGATATCTTTAAGGTGGCGGTTTTATACACCTCCGTTGGAGGTGTACAAAAACGCACAGTTTTTATACACCTCCATTGGAGGTGTACAAAAACGCACAGTTTTTATGCACCTCCGTTGGCGGTGATGGTAAAGTTGTTGCTGCATACGTCCATGAGGTTTAAATAGTTTTAGATTGTAGTTTAGCACGCTGCTTAGTGATTACCGATGTACAACGATAATAAATTAAAGAATAATAACAATAGTTTAAAAAATCAAAAGTAAAAAGAAACATGGCACACAAATACTGATCTCAAATAAATAAATAAATTTAGAAAATTAAAATCGAAGATTTTTTAAAAACATGATAAAAAGTTTTTGAAAAAAAAAAGAAAGAAAAATAAGCAAACAAAAACAAAGTAAATCAAAAAAAAAAAAAAAAAAAGTCAACATTGGGAATCGAACCCGGTACTTCCAAGGTTGGAGTCTGACAGCTTGTCCACTGCACTACGGAGCCACCTGACTGTTCATCACATTTAATAAGGTCTTTCTAAAACATTATTTCACCTTCAATGCAACTTGTATTTTCTGTTTTTATATTTCGATTTTTTAAATTATTAATATTTTTATATAAATTTATTAACAAAGACATCCTACAGATGTCACAATATAACTTTCGCCATGTCCAAATGAAGAAACACAATATCGCTAATGAAATTGGGTGGAATGCGCATGCGTGACGGAGGTGTATAAAAACGATCCGTTAAGATACACCGTCAACGGAGGTGCATAAAAACACTACGTATCTTTAATTTGCCTCCAAAAGTCCCTTAGCGTATGATATCGATTTCTTCCCTATTAAAATTGTGATTGAAACCGATGTGTACCTATATGCAGGTCAGACGTCCGAACCCACTTATAGGCCTAGTTTAACATTGCTGTAATGGACAATATTTTGCGTCATTTTTCTTTTAGATTTCCATTACAACAATGAGCCCATAAGGAATTCAGTTATCAGACCTGCAAATATGTGCAGGTCAATTGAAACCATAATATAAACTTGTCTTTTCTACAGAAATTTAAGCTTTTTAAAAAATGGTCTACTGTGTGAGAGAACTGAACGGTGTTATTATTGTTAGGGAGTCTTTTCTTAACATCCACATTTTGTTTAACAAACACCGATGGCCATCCTCAATAAGGGCATGTGTATAAAATCAAATTCTATTAGTCAAGATTAAAATCCAAGAACTATGTTCATATCGATTTAGTACCGCTTTGACACAACTGTTCACAAATACCCTGGATCAAAGACAACCCTCTGAATAAAAAAAAAATAATTAAAAATAAAAAAATACAAATTTAAAATTTTGGCCAGAAAATCTGTACTTCAAATATCGACCGACTAAAATGGCCCCTTTCTTGCTAAAAAGGAAAATAAAACCCTCTCTAACCTGGGAATTCCATAAAGTCCCAGGTTTAAGAGTTGTTGGCAAGATGAAGGTCATTCAATCAATCGGGATGTGGAAGATGAGCTTTCTGGCCAAATATTTAAATACGTATTGTTTTTTGTTGTTTTGTTGGGTTGTGTTTTTTTTTTCATAGTACCTACGACGGTAATGTGACAGGTTAACACGTTTCCGTGGAAGGCGGCTCTACTTTCACAAAATGACAAAAGAGAGCATCATTGCTATCTACGTATAGAGTTTTCCTTTTTGGTTATTAAGGAATGTATAAGTAACTCAGTCATCTATTAATGATATTCAGTGGTTTTACAATTCAGCATATCGTCCTATAACAAAGTCAAGCAATATTGAGTGTGGTCACTGATAGAATGGTTGACAATGAATGCAAAAGTTTGTCTAAGGTGTATTGTAATTGTAAGCCACTTGAAAAATATTACTGCACTCAGCTACAGTGTGAGTGGGTACTGGTTATGTGCAAATACTGATATTTTATGATTGTCAGGACGCCTAATAAGCAACTTAAATTGTATGAAATGAATATGTTCCATATTATGTCTGCTGGAGAAATAAGTATTATAAAGCGTATGAGACAGTGAATTGATGGAAATGCTCAATGTAAAATTGTTATCATGTTCTATTTTATGTTATTCATTAAGCTTGTTTTATGTGATTTAAATACTGAAGATTGAATTAATAGCCAAAGATATAAACATGGGTTACATCTATAAACTTTATCGAGTTTTTTAGAAAGCAAACAAATCTAACTTTTCATATTTCTGATCATCTTGACTTGAGACTTACTATTTGTCCTCTGCTTCATTCCGACAGAAAAAAAAAACATACTGACGCAATGAGTTAAATATTCATTATAAAAAAAAAAAAAGATTCTGACTTACCCCGTCTTTAGAAGGCACTAGAAGAATCTTATCTCCCTCACCAATTCCATTTGCATGATCTGTCTTAGATGACAGCTGAAATCCCTTGGCCTTGACCCAAAACCTGAATTTGGAGTTCTCCGCTGTGAAATATTCTTCTCCGCTTAGAATTCTGATTATTCGTCTGTATTTATTTCTGGTTACTGTTTTTGTTTTACCCGAGTCTCCATAATTTTTGATTGCCCATGCTTGAAACGTCTCAAACATTTCAGAACGAGACTTATCCGTATTTTCGTTGACTGGATCCATCGTATCGGAGCATGTGTCTGTCGATGAAGTAAATTTTCTGTCGTTGAGAACCTGCTTCGTTTTGTCAGTTTCTAGTTTCATTATTTCCTTGTTCTGAGTTGCAGAAATGGGCAAGAAATCGCTACTGTTAAATTGATGTTTAGTGAGGCAATCGATTTCTTGAGTTTTGTCACGGATTTCATCGTAGTCACCATTTTCTATTTCTAATTTTGAATCGAGATCATTCTTTAAATCAAAGATTCCAGAGGTTTCATTGCTAGTGGACATATTTAGACAGCTGTCGTTAAAATCCCTTTTAGACTTAAATGCTGATAGTCTTGGCTTCTTTATTTCCGGAGAAGAGTGAAAAGCAGAGATATTTAGAGAAGTATTGGCAGAAGATGACAAAGGAGACACTCTCAAGAAGTTTTCTCTGTGTTGGGAAATTAGATCTGTAGAGAGGCTTTTGCTTTGGGAGGTGAACGCCTTGGATTCGGTCGACTGTGGTCCTTTTGAAGAGGTTAGTAGATATGTAAGAAAATTGTCGTTCAGACGAGAGAGTCCGCCTCTTTGAAAAGAAGAAAAAGTTGGATCGAATATAGACTTCTGAGGTGGAAAATTGTACGGTAAAATAGGAAATGGGTCTCCAAACGTTGACTTTGTTGTGTCTCCCACCAATTCACTTCCAGTCAGCGTTGCTGGAAACTGATTCAAATTGGTTAGATCAACAACTGCGTTGTCGTTTTGTACTGACGTTGTAGGAAAATTGGCGCTCTTGTCGAATCGATGAGGAAAAAATACCGAGTTGTGAAATACTGATGACAGGGAGTAAGCGTTGGAGGAATGATTGGGTAAGGACGAAGTGTATGGCTGGAAGGGTTTGGAGATGGAGTTTTGAACTGGCGAAGGGGTTGGTGAAGTGATTGTGATGGGTTCGTCTCTCTTTGATATTGTTATCTCTTGCATGTTTTTTTTTGTCTAGCTAAGATTCATTTGTATACGAGAATTGAATTGTATGATAGAAAGAAAAACAATATCTTCCTCATTGGTTTGCTTTTGTCTTGGACCTAGTTGAAGTTCAAGTATGGCTCATATTAAATCATTTATAGAGATTTAATGTTGGAGATTCTGAGTATTTGTCGCTAATTTATGTGGAGTCCAAATTACTTCATACAGTCAATATAATAATGATCTCTGAAATATAAGAAACACAAATAAAAGGAAATTATTTTATGAGACATTCATGTGCACTAATCTGTATAGTGCTCGACTATCTATGTGAGGATGCTTTGATGATAGACAATGGACGAACTGCCGAAACAATATAATAGGCAAAATAAGAGATGAGAATACTATTATAAGAGGAAATTAGTCATCTCTGGCTTAAATTTGGCTTAATTGAAATGCAACCACGTTTTATTCTTTTGTTGGCTGCCGTCACTAATCATTGGAAACCAAATGGGGTTATTGGTAAAGATCGGACAAGACACAAAAAATAAAAAGCTTTTGTATAAGTGTAGATAGTAATTTACGATATGATTAAAAAATTCAACCGGTTGAATTGTGACAAAACACTTTCTCACAATACGTACTTTTTATTTTTACAACCTCCACTACATGAGCTCAAAACGCTTTGCAAGGGGTCCCAACGCCAACAGCAAAACTAAAAGTGTAGGACAATACTTGCATCTATATTATCATGAACGATCTTTTCGACCGAGAAAACGCTTTAACCGACTAGGTACTCATTATGCACCTGATTATGATGAGAAATTGCCTTCTCTTAATAGCCTTCTCCAATAACCCAACGTTTTCCGCCCTCAGCAGAGCTCGAACTCTCGACCATCAGATCGCAAACCGTTACCACTAAACCACATATTTGTTTTAATGGTTGTAAGAGACCCACTATGCCAAAAAGATATTGACGCTCACCGACGACGACAATGGTGATCAATGATGATGGTGATGATGATGATGATGATGATGACGATGATGATGATGATGATGACG
>NC_088360.1:8573911-8586411 GCF_034508935.2 Berghia stephanieae | reverse complement strand
CATCATTGAAAAATAAACACACATTTGTTAGACAATGGCTCTGATGTATACATACTAATAATAATTAAAATAATGATAATAATAATAATAATAATAATAATAATAATAATAATGATGATAATAATAATAATAATAATAATAATAATAATAATATAATAATAATAATAATAATAAGTATAATAATAATAATAATAATAATAATAATAATAATAATAATAATAATAATAATAATAATAATAATAATAATAATAATAATAATAATAATAAAAATAATAATAATAATGTACACTTAGTATAGCGCTTTCTATGCAATTGCATCTCAAAGCGCTTTACATTAAAAATATAGATATAGAATTCATTGAATAATAATAAAATTATAAAACACAACATAATTAGCGTGACACAGATTACATGATTCTAAAATAAGACATAGAATCTATGAGTAAAAGTATTTTTAGAATAAAAATGTTTTAAAATGCGCTTTGACTGTTTTCATTATTTGCTTTTCTATGATCTGCCTGGGCATACATGACAAATTAAAAAATTACAGGAGAGAAATAGGTGTCAATCAAATTACAATATGTATTTCTTATCATGATTATCATCTAATAACAGATTAAAGCGTTTTAAAAGATAAAGATTGTTGGCCGAGTGGAAACAGTATTTAAAACGAACTGAAGTCCTCAATAAATCAAATATATTTTTTAATAAAAACAGAACAATAAATGATATAAAGAGCAAACACCTGAGCACAAAGTGGAAAAAAACAACAACCGCTTTTTCATGCTTCAGGCAGTTTTAACCCAATCTGGGAGACTGGGAGACATGCATCACTTGTAATGAAAACATCTCTCAAATCTAAAAACCGAAGTGTGGAATCGAACACAAACAACAATTAGGCAGTGTTCTGCTGCGTGTTCTAATTATCAATAGACTACTCAAGAAGACGGCACGCGTCTTTAGATAGAACGAAATTGACGTCACATAGCTCTTTGTTATTGTTTTGAGCCAGCGATTTTATGAGTAGTTCTCACTGAAATGTAATAATCAGACTATAGATAGAATGCTCTTGGCCAAGGAGTTCACAACATTGCCATCCGGAAGTATAACGGACCTACACACAAACTCTGTGTAACCATGAACTTTTATAGTCTGGTTAATACAGTTTAGTGAGAACAACTCACAAACGCGGATGGCAAAAACAATAACAAAGGCCTGAGTGACGTCATCTTCGAACTATCTATACACGTTTAAGGTTACACATTGTTTTGTTTTATGTGTTGGTACGTTGTATCCGGCAGGCGAAGTATCGTGAGCTCTTTGAATAAACGCAATGCATCAATTAATTGACGTTGACCGTAGAAAAGGGAGAGTGTCCAATGCCGCAGGGTACGACCAGAATAATATAGATAGAATGCGCTTGGCCAAGGAGTTCACAACATTGCCATCCGGAAGTATAACGGACCAACACACAAACTCTGTGTAACCATGAACTTTTATAGTCTGGTTAATACAGTTTAGTGAGAACAACTCACAAACGCGGATGGCAAAAACAATAACAAAGGCCTGAGTGACGTCATCTGCATACTATCTATAGAGTTTACGGCGCACGTCCAAGTGGCGAATGCCTGTCTTGTCATGCCCTGAAGAAAAAAACGCTATTTAAACCTTGGCCAGTAAACTCGCCTTCAAATATTGATTAACTCTCAAACTTGGGACTTTATACAAGATGAGGGTCATTCTACCCAACTAACTGCCGTATGTTGTGTTTTAAAAAGTTGGCCTTGCTAGATCCCAGGTTTGACATTTTTTGCCAAGATGACTGAGGGTAATTTAAATCGACCGTTATTTGAAGAACAAGTTTTCTGGCCAAATTTTTAAATACGTGTCTTTCCAGAGTACGGAAGTTAACTGTTTAATCGATCGTTAATTGAAAAATGTTTTAAAGTGTTTATGTTTGTTTTGTGTTTGTTTTTTGTTTTGTTTTGTTGTTTTTTTTTTCAGAGTACGGTCGTGCATTTTTATCCTCTCGTGTCTCTGTGATCTTTCAAGCCATGCCGGGATGGATCACCTATGTAGGACAGGTCGAAACCGTTTGACCCACATATCCTCGGGCAGAGATTGGGCTTTGGGCCGGCAACCCATACTCATAAAAAAGCAAGTTACAGAAACATCTACTCAGGACAAATCCAAAACGGTTGGTAGCAGGAGGAATAAACTAGACTACTAACTTAATGAATAGCTTTAAGAGGCTGGCCTAACATGAGAACAGCATCGGTGTCATAAAGCGACATATAGAAATTGAAGTCTTTATTTTTTAAAAAACGACAACCAAAAAAATTAATCGAGCATTTATATTGCGCAATATCCACTGAAATTGCTCAAAGCGCTTTTATTAGATGCCTTATGCGTCACATGGCTCGATAAGGAATAAGTCAGTAAGTAACAGATCAATTACGGATTCAGATTTTGAACCACTGTCGGCAACTACCAAACTCCATAATTTAAATACTTTTGTATTGGAAACAAACTGATCGGAAAAATTGAAAATAAGAAAAAGCGCAATAGTCAACGACCTGCCTAGGACTACGGAAAATTCACAGAATTACGAATTTTCGGCTACAGCCACAAATACTCTTCTTTGACTCAATAAACCTTGTTGAAAATGAACGTTTACTTTCATAGATCCTATATTCAGGACTTTGGAACATTTTTGGACCATGGTGAGGACAATTTATTATTTGTAAAGCTATTTATAGTGACTTTTTCTTTATTTTTTCCTTGGGAAACTCCTAATTTTTTTACATTTCAAGTAGGCAGCTCTGCAACCGGATCTTCAGAGGTTTCGTCACTAAGGAAACTATTGAAAAGATAAAGGTTTATGGATTGGGAACGAGGCAACGACAGATGACTTCCAGCTAGAGGCTTAGAGTTTTAAATGACGATTCGGTGGTCCAGTGGTGAAACATGTTGGTCAGAGGTTTGATTCACGCTTTAGACAGTACAAAATAAATAAATAAATAGATAAATAAATAAATAAATAAAACTTCCTTTCCCGACATGTTTCTCTTTATTCAAAATTTCAATGAGTACTTTATCTGCGACAGCATTGACCCTCTCGAAAAGAAACAACTTCTTGTCCTGTATGTTTAAGTGTTGCAATAATATTAGCTTGGAACACTGAAGAGAGAGAGAGAGAGAGAGAGAGAGAGAGAGAGAGAGAGGGAGAGAGAGAGAGAGAGAGAGAGAGAGAGAGAGAGAGAGAGAGAGAGAGAGGGAGAGAGAGAGAGAGAGAGAGATTTGATCGCATTTACTGAATATAGAGCAAGTTAAAGGCTCGGAATATTTCAAATACAAGCCGAAGGCCTATCTGATATCCAATTTAAGGCAAAGACTCAAAAAGAGAATATTTCATATAACGGATGTGTAACTCTATACCTTTGGAGACAACAGCTGATGATTTACAAAATGACGTAGAATAGAGAAGGAAATTGAATTTTTTCAAAGGAAATTTGCAAAGCAACCCAGCCAAGATTTTTAAAAAACTGTTTATGTACAACTTCTATTCCATAGAAAGTCCTTAATTGAACGAATATATGAATTAATAAATGAATGAAAGAGTGAATGAATGAATAAATTAATTGAATGATTTTTAATTAATTAATTAATATAAATTAGCCCCTAGCTTAGAAACTTAAAGAAGTCACTTTACACACATTGCTCGTTTTATTTAATTTAAGGTGTGAATGATTGCATGACTACATTATGCAATAACGGGGGCAAGGACAAAAAGAATTCTCAACAGACGACATGTACTGAATGAAATATAACATTGAAATGAGATGGTATGCCCGTAAAGCAACGTCAATCAACTAGAGCAGGATAGTTGTTTATTTGTTTTATTTATACATCTTGTTTATCTCATTATATATATATATATATATATATATATATATATATATATATATATATATAAAATTTCCTCAACCGTCCAATCCCAACAACAATACTAAAATTGTACGAGCATATAATATATGGAACATTTACAAAGACGCATCATGCTCACTGCGCTTAGCAATGTTACATATTTCTCAAGATGGGAACAAAAAAAAAAAAAAGAAAGTCTATCTCTTACAATACAAGTAGCCTATTAAGCGATCTTTATACATATATATATATATATATATATATATTATATATATATATATATATATATATATACTATGTGTCATTGCCGATAACCAGGTAACTGGAAAGTAAAATACTTTTTTTAAAATTGAGCTTTTTATAGTGCACTATCTATTAAACGTGCTCAAAGCGCTTTACAAGGGGTCTCGGCCAACAGCAACATGTAACATGTAGGACAAGACATGACGCCTGTTAGGCGATATTACATTTTATTTCGGACCGACAGAGACAACGCTGTTAACGACCAGGTACTCATTTTACACCTGAGTACGGTGAGAAAATATGAGTAAAGTGCCTTTTCCAAGGACTTAACTATGCGCCGAGCGAGGCTCGAACCCAGGATCTCCCAAGTGTCATACCAAAAGACAAAATAGTTGCACGATAACTTTAGATAACTTAAAAGAGAACAATACCCAAGAATACAACACTGGAACTAGATTTGAGGTTTTGCTATCATTGTCACCCATTCTTCTACATACAGCATCGCTTGAACTTTATAACATGGTGAGTCGGGCGGGGGGGGGGGGGGGGGGGGGGGGGGGGGGGGAGGGGAGTCACCGTACCGACAACGCCCATATAAGCTATGCATTGAAAGCTTACCAACTAGTCTTTTCCTTGAATGAAAGGCAGTTGTAATCTTTGTCCACATGCAAAGTAATCCAAAACAAGTATGAATATATTATGGTTTACCAGATATAAAAATCCTTTCTATTTAAAAACAAATTTCGTTTTCTTCTCGTATTTTTACTAATATTTAATTAATCATTCGTCTATTCAATAGCATACAATATTTATCTGCCTATTTAAAAAATAATAATTCACTTATATAGTCACCTATTAAGTTAATTACATATTATTCATCTCTTTTTCAATTAATTCATCTGTTTATTTTTTTAATCTGTGCAATAAATACTTTTTGTATTTATTTATTCATTTACCTATCTATCTTTTCGCTCTTCAATTCATATGATAAATTTAATGTTTGCACATTTGATACTTATTTCAATGAAATTAATGTTTGAAAAATAGTCAGCTATTTTCCTTATTTTTCTACTAGTATTGCTCTATGATCATAAATATTGGCTTACATTCATTAAATACACTTTATTATTTTATTCTTGGAAATGTATTTTGTAGTAATATTATAATTACGACATTATTCCATCGTTAAAACACGCCGTCATTATCAGGAATGTCATCAGTTAATTATTTTTTAAATAAAATTTTATCAATTAACTTATTTACTTATTCATCAATTGATCAATTTATATATATATATATATATATATATATATATATATATATATATATATATATATATATATATATATTGATAATTTATTAAATTCTTCGATTGTCTATCTATTTATTTCATTATATATTAATTTATTTCATTGTTTTGTGTTTATAAAATTTATTTATTTATTCATTTATTTGTGTGTTCATGAGGTCATTTATACTTTTATTTGTTGATTCCTCAGATTTTACTCTTTTTCTTTCCTTATTTGAAAAATAATCGGAGAAATGTATGCGTCCCACTACATATTACATTAATAAAATCAGTAAACTTGATCCAGTAATGTCAAAACATTGAAATTATTGAGTTAGACGTAAAGCAATTACTTATTAATTTGCTCTTTATTTAAGTAACCATATGAACAAATATTGATCGGAACTTTGACATCGTGAGGCTCAACAGCGATTATAATCATAATTAATTATGATGTAGTTTTAATGTTCTAATAATTGGATCAATAACAAACAGTAAACAAAGTAAACAATACAACTTTGTTTTAAAAATCCATTGTACTTTAAAACCAAAATGCTGAAATTATTTATCTTGAAACACAAGGGGATGGACGTCTCCTACTAACCATCCAGCAAGAGAAATTTGAATATATCATTGATTTAAAATTATCAAGTAATTACATTGAATCAAATCGGGCGGCTAAACTCCAATCTCCCAGCATTCCTCACTCAGTCACATCCGGTTATCTAATCTTTCGACCACCCGACCCTTACGATTTTGGTCTACTTTATACTGACAGACGGGCCAAAAGTGACTCGGACTGCCATTGACAGGCTTTTCGTGCGCAGAGTCACGGGACTGATCCCACAAGGCACTGGGACAGGAAGCTCTCGACTCTCAGCCAATCAGCTGGCTGGATTTCATACTCCCCGCATTCTTCGTCCCATACCGAGATAAGCCATGCCTCTGTCGTCTGTCGCCCGCTGTCAAAATGTGACCGACTCACTTCGCCTTTTAGGTTCTTGTTTTCCCATCGATTTGACCGCTTGTCGGTCACAATTAATGACAAAATACAGATATATTATTCCGGGGTAAGATTTATCTCACCAAAGGGTAATAAAAATGGGTGGAGAAGGGGAGGAAGATCATGTGCCACGTTAATTCTATCCGTTTTAGGTCAGTGTTATAACCACATAATTATCTTTGCTCATAGCTCACAACGCAAAAAATAAACAAACAAACAAACAAGGAGTTGCGGTCTAACTGTACGATTGCTATTGATATTGATAAACGGGCTTTAGAAAAGTGCTCAATAGCATAATCGAGTAGTGCTCAGTTAACTCTCTCTTTACCAGCCATTTTCAGGATTTTCCCCAAAACTTCACACCCAACTAACACAAAAATATATTTTTTATCACTCAAACACAATAGCAGTAAGTTCTTGCTATACATAATTTCTTTTCCAAAACATGCTCTACAACACACTGTTCATTTTCTTTCAATTATGTGATAAAATTGGAAAAAGAAAAATGTTTGTTGTATTGTAACGAATATGACGTTTCCCCATAGTTGGTAAGGAGACTATTTGTTATATAGCTATTTCTCGTAGCCTTCTTCTACTGAGTTTCCGGTGCCTTTCAGTTGAGTCTTTGCTGCTAGATTTATTCGATGTCTTTTTCAAATGAGGGGCTCAGCCTTTTTGTTTGTCAATACATCATGATTATTATCATCATCGGTTGATATCATTATCAATATTCTTCTACCCTCTCCATAAATAGTAACGCGGAATGATAACAAGTTTACAGTGATAATACAATATTAATACAATAATAATAATTTGAGGCGTTAAAGTATCAAGCTTTAATTTTCGCTAGAAATTGGATTCTTTATATATATATATATATATATATATATATATATATATATATATATATATATATATATATATATATACATATATATATCATCTAAGTGTTATTGAACGTGTCTTTTATTCAAAGATGACGAAGTCGGAACAGATTAAAAGTTAAAATAAAAGATTTTGGGGATTCAAACTTTATTCCCAACGCACACTCGCAAGCTCGTGCAACGATTGGGAACACGTCCGGAATTCCAAAAAGCACGAGTAGGTAAGGATCATGTATTCTAACACATAATATTTTCCTTGTTCCAATTAAAGACAATAGTAAAAGATAATAGATATTGACCGTTGGTGACTTATAACGCAATCAATTATATTAAAAAAAAAGATTAATGAAGTGATATCTAGATCATAACTTTAAGAGGAAATACTTGTGACCTAAAGGTTAGCATACAAAGATATCTGTCAAACTGCTTAATTCCATATCTTTACAGTGTTCCTGATCAAATGTATATATATAACCAAACTCGACATTATCCAGATAAAATGATTCGACATTATTAAACCAACTTTGCTATTTTCCACAGTAAATTCAAACATTGGCAAATCCAGATTCAAATACTCGTGTTTTGTTTTTGTTTTGTTTTTTGTTTTTGTTGATATTTTTTTTTGGGCTATCCATATTTTTACAAGAGGCCAATTTTTTAAAATTCAGAGTTATTTTACGATCAAAACTGAAACAATATTATATTTTTCTGGCCCAACATAATATTGACAAATCAAGCTCCACTCTCTCTACAAGTAGCGTGGTTCTTGCTAATGGACGCAACTTTTTCAATGCTTTGTAAGCCAAGGATTCTCTATGCCCCCCTCCCCAGATCAAATTTGTATGATGATCACTCTCTCTCTCTCTCTCTCTCTCTCTCTCTCTCTCTCTCTCTCTCTCTCTCTCTCTCTCTCTCTCTCTCTCCCTCTCTCACTCTCACTCTCCCTCTCTCTCACCCTCTCTCTCTCTCTCTCTCTCTCTCTCTCTTTATATATATATATATATATATATATATATATATATATATATATATATATATATATATATATCGGATTTTTAGAAATCAAAATATTCAATTCGAATAAAAGCGGTTGCCAGAGTTGATGCTGAAAAGTTATGTGGACTACTCTATTAAACAGTACCGGCATCACCCAGTTGTTTTGTCACAATCACGGGTGGTTTGGGTATTTTCTTTAAAAAATGTAATTACCAATATTGCGCTATACTTTTCAGGCTCAAAACCCTTCGTCAGTCAACAACATAAACAATAAAAGCATGAATACATTACTTAAAAACCAGACGTGCTGCAGAGAAATATTTAGCACTCTATGAAATTTGATCTTGGAATGTACAGAAAAAGATGCGCTCTTTTTACCTGCTGTGCTCAAAACGCTTCATAATGTGTTCTATGCCAACAGCTACACTAATCATATAGGACGAGATAATTGGATTCAGTAGTCTGATGTCACGTCGCCCAACGGCGGCCATCGTGGTTCTAAACCAAGAAAATCTGTACTTTTTAATATTCATGCTGGCTAGAACTTTTCATATGTCTTGTGATCAGAATGTGTAAAAGTCTAAACATGATCAGATTTATAATGTTTTATTTTTCCTCTGGATACGCTTTCATCCTCTTCGGAAAAATATTTCATAAGGGCGTCCGCAATTGTTCCGATAGTTTAGAGCCAGTTACTAAGTTACCATGCGTCATTACGAGGGAAGTGACGGTACGACTTTTGAAGCGTATTCTCTATTATTTTAAGATCGTTGAACCGTTTTGTTGGCATTTTGAATAAGTTCCCAACGTTTCCGCACGAACTTAGAAGCTCGCATTGAAAATAAGTTTGAAATGTTAAATACGGCAATTTAATAATAGATACTTTTATTATACCCCTCCAAATACTTCAGTTATATTATTTCTTATAAAAATAGGATAATCCTTATTAGACTATATTATATTTATAGCCCATATATGTTTATTGGTTTATTGGTATCACAAGTAATAATTCAACTAGTTATACAATTTAAATGTATCTATTTATGTCCCTGTTAAGTTGTGACACATTTTTCATTGTATTTTTATCATATATGTAGAGCACTATCGCTAATATTTGTATGTCATGTTTTCATGTTTCTTTTTATTCTCGCGATTTTATGGTAAAGTGCATTGAGTCCTCCAACGGGAATATGCGCTTTATAAGCGCAATTTATTATTAATTTATTAATACTATGATTAAGCTATTATATAGCTCAATATCCACTAAACGTGCTCAAAGCGCTTTACAAAGGGTCACTGGCCAACAGCAGCATTTAACATGTAGGAAGGGAAACGATGCCTTTTAGGCGATACTACAATAATTTTTCAGTCCGGCTTCAATTACCACTCGTATTCATCTCCCATAGTCCCAGGTTTATTTCCACTGATATCCTCTTCCCATAGTCCCAGGTGCACTCCTCACCGGTGTACACCAACCTGAGTCCCAGGTTCACTGTCCACTGCTGCCTACTTCCCATAACTTTGTCGGATTTTGTTGAGTTTTGGCGGGTTTCGTAAAAATGTAACCCCCCCCCCCCCCCACACACACACCTCTTGTTATGCTTTTTACGAAAGCCGCCGAAACCTAGAGTCCCAGGTTCACTCCCTACTGATTTACACTTCTCATAACTTTGTCGGATAATGTTAGGTTTCGTCGGATTTCGTCAGGTTTCGGTGTGTTTTGTAAAAAAAATATTAACCCTCTGGTATTGCTTTTTTACAAAACCCGCCGAAACCCGCCAAACCCATAGTCCCAGGTTCACTCCCTACTGTTGCGTACTTCCCATAACTTTCTCGGATATTGTCAGGTTTTGTCGGATTTGTCGGGTTTCGGCGGGTTTTCTAAAACTGTAATATCCCCTGGTATTGCTTTTTTTACGAAACCCGCCGAAACCCCTACTCTCAGATTCACTCCCCACGGGTATAGATAGTATGCGCTTGGCTAAGAAGCTCATCCGGAAGTATATCGGACCAACAGACAAAACTGTGTGTATCCATGAACGTTTATAGTCGGGTTAATACAGTTCAGTGAGCATTACTCATAAACGCGGATGGCAAAAAACAATAACAAAGACCTGAGTGACGTTATCTTCGACATATCTATAAACTTCCTTGAGTCTCAGGTTCACTCCCCATTGCTGCCAACTTCCCATAACTTTGTCGGGTTTCGTCGGGTTTTGTCTGGTTTCTTCAGATTTCGGCGGGTTTCGTGAAAAAGAAACATAGCATTTTTTACTTTAATCCGAGCCTGGAATACTTGTAATATGGTATCGTTTTATGTTGATATGTTATGCTGGACACCTGTGATTACCAATGTTATGAGATTGAAAATCAAGAATAATTTATTCATTTCAATGAATGTACAATGTCATGACTGACGGCATTGGGGAATTCCCTTGACGTCATAAATCGATGTTGTTGAAAAAGACCCAGATTCGCAGGGTTTTTTATAGGTATATCTTACTTCCGGTCTACTATGTATTAATTCTCCAGTAAACAAAGTAACGTGAAAAACAAATAGATAAAAATACAATCATTATTTTATTTGTTTTCCGCGTTACTTTGTTATTGTTGTACTAACGAAGGGTTTGTATCCAAAACGTTCACTGTCTGCAATCTGAAGGCTTTCCATTTTCACCTTTTCGTATTAAAGATGTTAATGTTAATAATTATTGCTAATGGAAAGGTAAATAAAGGCACTAAGACAATACATTTTCATCTTTGTGTCGCCAACCAAATTGGAATCTGTCTGATATTAATTAGTTTAAGATGCTGATGATGATGATGATGATGATGATGATGGTGATGATGATGATGATGATGATGATGATGATGATGATGATGATGATGATGATGATGATGATGATGATGATGATGATGATGGTGAAAAATAGGGAGAAGAAGAAAAAAGAAGAAGAAAAAAGAAGAAGAAGAAGAAGAAGAAGAAGAAGAAGAAGAAGAAGAAGAAGAAGAAGAAGAAGAAGAAGAAGAAGAAGAAGAAGAAGAAGAAAAAAGAAAAAGAAAAGAAGAGAAGAGTAGGTGAGTAGTAGTAGTAGTAGTAGTAGTAGTAGTAGTAAGTAGTAGTAGTAGTAGTAGTAGTAGTATAGTAGTAGTAGTATAGTAGTAGTATATAGTAGTAGTAGTAGTAGTAGTAGTAGTAGTAGTAGTAGTAGTAGTATAGTAGTAGTAGTAGTAGTAGTAGTAGTAGTAGTAGTAGTAGTAGTAGTAGTAGTAGTAGTAGTAGTAGTAGTAGTAGTAGTAGTAGTAGTAGTAGTAGTAGTAGTAGTAGTAGTAGTAGTAGTAGTAGTAGTAGGAGTAGTAGTAGTAGTAGTAGTAGAAGAAGAAGAAGAAGAAGAAGAAGAAGAAGAAGAAGAAGAAGAAGAAGAAGAAGAAAGAAGAAGAAGAAGAAGAAGTCTACGTTATATCAACATATTCTTCTCTGTCTGCTCCATCTTTTTGTATCATGGGAACTAATCATCGCACATGATTAAATATTATAAAGATTGTTTTTTTTCTCCATCAATATATAAAAATACAACACTATCGCCGTCTATTTGTCTTTAATAACACCTCCCACAGTTTTGTGTTGTGCCCTTATATAATTTACTCACTTTATCTTTCTCTCAATCTTATTGTCTCATTTAGGCACCTCTCGTGTTTTGGTTGTACTGCTTAATTTGCGTACTACCCAATTTTTTCGTGTGTGTGATCAGTGTTCAATTTAAAGAATTTTGTTTATTTGTTTTTACACATTTTTTTTAAAATCTCAAAATTCACATACATTTTAAACCTTCCTTATCTCACTTACTAACAATAGCAACACCTACAACTCCAGACATCCACTCTAAACGTTTGGTACAACAAACTTTTGCAACTCTTTCCCTGCAGATCTTCTATTGCCACGCAATTCGAAATAGCAACCTACAAAAAAAAAAAAAAATCTCTGTAATCACATTCATTTTTTTAAAGGTGCCATCGTGATAGGATAATCCCCCAAAGGATTCTCAGACAGTTTTCGTCTTTCTCTCGGAAAATTATCTCCATTTGAGATTAGTACTTTCACATCTTTTTGGAAAAAAAAACATTCACAACAGAAAATCTATATCTACCAAATTAATCA
>NC_088360.1:8551411-8566411 GCF_034508935.2 Berghia stephanieae | reverse complement strand
TAGTAGTAGTAGTAGTAGTAGTAGTAGTAGTAGTGGTGGTGGTGGTGGTAGTAGCAGTAGTAGTATCATTATCATTATATTGATGATAACGATCATGATGAAGATGATGATGATGATGACTATGATGATGATGATGATGATGATGATGATGATGATGATGATGATGATGATGATGATGATGATGATGATGATGATAATGTCTGAAGTGAAGTTGGTGGTAATTGTGGCAGTGGTTGTAGCAGTTAATGGTAGCAGCGGCAACGTTGATGGTGGTGGTTTCTGTTTTCAAACTAACAGTCTCTGTCTGATATATGTCTGACATCTAAATAATTCTCGTCCTTTCATAATACTAAGTACATTATAAGTACTTAAAGGTCGTCTTGGTGAACTTTCGACACAAATTGATATCATAGAAAACAATGCAAGAATTAAATTTTCACCAATTTTTGTGAGCTAAATCATGAGTATCAATTTAAAATATGAAGGGTTCATACCAAAAGGTTGCTGGAATAATAATAGCCTCTTAAAAATCGAAAAAGTTTGGACAAAGGTGGCGCGAATTTGAGCACATTGGAACCGTGGAATGATCTAGGCTTCTTCCTCTGGAGATACAAGGTTCGAGTTCCACTAGCTGCGCTATTTGGCCTTGAGCTAATCATTTCGCCCAAGTGTATTCACGGCAGAGCTGCGATGCGTCCGACAGCTGGGATTTTTAAGTTTCCACTTGAATCTTAACTTTATGTCCAATTTCCGCGTTGGGATGAATAAATCAAATTTTGTTGTTTTTTAAGTTCATTGATACTTCATGAACAATTTTTTCTTCACTTTGAATAGCAACTCCTGCTATTATATTCCTACCAGCTCTTATCCTTTTAGTCATCTGTTTTACTTGTTACAAAAAAAAAATATTAATGATAATTTCTAGAACTATTTGCATTTGTGGCCGTCAGTGTCAAATCAATATCAAATGACCTTGACACATTGTCTATTACATCGATACTGCTATACTCAGAAGAAAAAAAAACACGCTTTAAAAATTTTGGTCAGAAAATACTTCCTTCAATCAAACATTTATCGATTGAAATGACCCCCAGCTTGTCAAGTACTCTCAAAACTTAAACTTTGAACTCCGAGATTTAACATTTTTAATAAGCTGAGTGTCGTTTTATTTGATCTTGTCAAAATTTTATACATGTTTTTTTTGTTTTACAGTACGGTCATATAACTCATCGTCCTTGAAATCTTAAGCCCAAATAAAATAAAAGTAAAACAGACAGTTATATTATTTTCAGTTCTGGGATAGATCTTGTTTTATCCAAAAGTCCAAAACTGCTTTGGTCATTTGAAAATAAAAGCGTATTGTATATTAAATTCCTCCCACCACAACAGCTTGACTGATTATAACCGGATGTGCAAATTCTTGAGACCTAAATTGCAAATAGTTTGTTCTAGACACGATTCATGCGCATGTCTTCTTTTCCAACCAATCAGAAAAGAGAAAATAAAAAGGTAAAGTAGTCCAGTAGAGCTATTAGTATTAGGCATACGAGCTAATATTTTTTAATAGCCAGCTTAAATGTTTAAAATAAAATTAAGTAAAGAATTGGATACATGTTATTGGCCGATTTGTACTTTTTGAATAAATGCTTGCTTTCGATTGGATTGAGCCATAGCCACCGTACACACTTGTCTATCACCCAAAGCAATCAACCCCACAGATCCCAGGCATCACTCACAAAACGCAGGCGATTGGAAAATACATAGTGTCGTCACGTGTCGTGTTGCAATTCCTTCATTAGTGTTTATCATCAAAATATTTGAATAAATAGGAATCATAAACTGTGAAGCTGACCAATTTGACTGCAAAAAAAAAAAAATAATAATAGTTATGCCCTTTTACCACGACATCATAAGATATCGTCGCCTAGGCATTCCACGAAGGAATATAGATAATTCACCAAACAGGATGTCTGATGTCAACAGTAATCACCCATGTTGTCCAAAGTGAGCAAATTGGGGTTAATGATCTTGCCCAAAGGAAAAAAAATCGAAAATGCCTGAAGCAGGGCTCGAACCCGGAACCTTCCGGGTCACATTGCAATGCCTTAACCACTTGTCTAAATGTGCTAAGGATCGACCGGATAGAGAAATCCATCTCAAACACTTTTCATATTGGCTTATGGGCGATGTTGATGTGATGGTAAAGGTGATGATGGTGGTGTTGGTGTTGGTAATAATGACTATGATGATGATGAGGAGGAGGAGGAGGAGGAAGAGGAGTAGGAGGATAACAATGATGATGATGATGAGGATGATGATGATGATGAGGAGGAGGAGGAGGGGAGGAGGATAATGATGATGATGATGGAGGTTGTGGTGGTAGTGCTGGTGGTGGTGGTGATACTTCTTCTTCTTCTTCTTCTTCTTCTTCTTCTTCTTCTTCTTCTTCTTCTTCTTCTTCTTCTTCTTCTTCTTCTTCTTCTTCTTCTTCTTCTTCTTCTTCTTCTTCTTCTTCTTCTTCTTCTTCTTCTTCTTCTTCTTCTTCTTCTTCTTCTTCTTCTTCTTCTTCTTCTATTATTATTATTATTATTATTATTATTATTATTATTATTATTATTATTATTATTATTATTATAGTAGTAGTAGTAGTAGTAGTAGTAGTAGTAGTAGTAGTAGTAGTAGTAGTAGTAGTAGTAGTAGTAGTAGTAGTAGTAGTAGTAGTAGTAGTATTTGTATTATCATTATTATTATTATTATTATTACTATTATTATTATTATCATTATTATTATTATTATTATTATTATTATTAATATTATTATTATTATTATTATTATTATTATTATTATTATTATTATTATTATTATTATTATTATAAAATTAAGTAAACAATTGGATACATGTTATTGACCGATTTGTACTTTTTGAATAAATGCTTGCTTTCGATTGGATTGAGCCATAGCCACCGTACACACTTGTCTATCACCCAAAGCAATCAACCCCACAGATCCCAGGCATCACTCACAAAACGCAGGCGATTGGAAAATACATAGTGTCGTCACGTGTCGTGTTGCAATTCCTTCATTAGTGTTTATCATCAAAATATTTGAATAAATAGGAATCATAAACTGTGAAGCTGACCAATTTGACTGCAAAAAAAAAAAAATAATAATAATAGTTATGCCCTTTTACCACGACATCATAAGATATCGTCGCCTAGGCATTCCACGAAGGAATATAGATAATTCACCAAACAGGATGTCTGATGTCAACAGTAATCACCCATGTTGTCCAAAGTGAGCAAATTGGGGGTTAATGATCTTGCCCAAAGGAAAAAAAATCGAAAATGCCTGAAGCAGGGCTCGAACCCGGAACCTTCCGGGTCACATTGCAATGCCTTAACCACTTGTCTAAATGTGCTAAGGATCGACCGGATAGAGAAATCCATCTCAAACACTTTTCATATTGGCTTATGGGCTGTGGGAAAGGAACAAAGAATACCCGCCCCCTCCTCCCTCTCTCTCTCTCTCTCTCTCTCTCTCTCTCTCTCTCTCTCTCTCTCTCTCAATCTCTCTCTCTCTCTCTCTCAATCTCTCTCTCCTCTCTCTCTCTCTCTCTCTCTCTCTCTCTCTCTCTCTCTCTCTCTCTCTCTCTCTCTCTCTTCTCTCTCTCTCTTCTCTCCTCTCTCTCTCCCTCTCTCTCTCTTTCTCTCTCTCTCTCTCTCTCTCTCTCTCTCTCTCTCTCTCTCCCTATTAAAACCTTTAAATTCTATATTTGCATCATTTCGGCATTCTGAAAATCTATTTGAAACTGTTCTTTGTAAGTAGAGCAATGAGAATTAAATAATGTTTAGCAAATCCTTTTCGTTGAAAGGAAATAAACAGTCAAGGGGGAGGAACGGGCCTAATGGTAGGGAATATTCTGCTTTGTAAAGTTAAGTAACGCCCGATTCATCAATTGACGGTCTAAAACAATAGCAAAAAGCTGAGTGACGTCAACGTCATTCATATATAAAACAACAAAACAAAAAAAAACCCACACAACATGATTGTGACGTCAAACCAATAGCTCCTATACTTCCTGGTAACCAAACTGTAAGATTACATAAACGTCTCTCTTTCTATATATATATATATATATATATATATTTTATATATATATATATATATATATATATATATATATATATATATATAGTTTGCTATCGAAAACCAATCGCACCTTTCATGAGGGAAATTAATTGTGCATGATCGCTGTCCTGCCAACTCTCATAATTTATCACAAAATTCTCGATACATGGTCAAATTTCTCATAGATTCCAGGAATTTCCCCATTTTTAAAGTTTTACTGATTTATTTATTTTTTAAAATAAGAAGAAAAAAATCGAAATCATCATCATCATTATCATCATCATCATCATCATCATCATCATCATCATCATCATCATCATCATCATCATCATCACCATCATCATCATCATACATCCCCTGTGTCAAAAGGTTAGAAACCATCAATGTTTATTATCTCGAAACCCAACATTTTACCCAATACTGAAGACATCTATAGCAATAGTTGTTGAATAGTATTTGACTGAATTGCAAGTGGACGCATAACATTTGAGGTGGTCTCAAAAAACGTACCTAAGTCTATCGACGACCATAAGCTCTTCCACCAGCTTTCAATTTTTGGAAATCAATCAAAATGAGATAAACGTCAATTTTTTATTTAAATCAGCAATCATTTTGTAATAGAAATGATATATTGACTCCAAAGGCCTTCTTATCCTTTCCGCCTGTAAATGCATCATACCCTATGGGCGGAAAGTCATTGACAATAATTTCTTTTATTTGAAGCTGCCAAATTCAGTCCAGGCAATGCAGCCGCCCCCCCCCCCCCCTTTTGTTTTATTTGGTCAGTTGCAACATGGCTCCGTTTCCCTCCGTTTTCTTTTTCCCCCAGAAGTTCCTCCATGTCATGCTAAGATGCAACTGGGTGTGCCCCAGTGTTGGCAAGTGTTGATGACGAAGCTTGACATTCTCTAGATGAGGTACTCTAAGTCGATTCATCTACATTGTTGTCCATTCCTCCTACAGAGTGAAGTTATCCCTTTTTAAAAAAAAAAACATTTCGTTCTTAACTTGGAAGCAAAAATTGGCAGCTTCGAAAATCTCAGTGTTTTGTCTTGCTGACGATACGTCTTTTAAATGTTCAAGGTAAATGAAGGCAACTCCTCCTCCGATTTTACCATTACGTGGAAACGATTTGCAGCGAAATCATTGGGACAGCAGGCGGCTATATAAGCGTCGTCCACTGTACCGTGTCACCACGATTCGGTTTTACCGAGAATATCTGTATTATTTAAATTGTTGTTATAAAATCATGTAAGACATCATTTGTCTTGTTGCGCATTGACCAGGCATGAAAATAAGCAATGTTCATAATATTTTCAGCTGGTCGTCCTACCTTAAAATCGACTGTTGTGTACGTGGGTTGGGGTCGTGACGGTTTGTAATGTTGGGGGCAAAGTCGCCTGTGGCCAGTGAACACTGGGAGTGCCCTTTGTTTTCTCGTTCCACCGCGTTGGTATAAATTTGACTCAATCCCGTTAACAAGAGACGTTGGTTTTGACGGTATTGATAGTTCGAAGATGACGTCACTCAGATCTTTGTTATTGTTTTTGCCATCCGCGTTTGTGAGTTGTTCTCACTAAACTGTATTAACCAGACTATCAAAGTTCATGGTTACACAGAGTTTGTGTGTTGGTCCGTTATACTTCCGGATGGCAATGTTGTGAACTCCTTGGCCAAGCGCATTCTATCTATAGATACGAAGTTAACCACGCCTCTCGGACAGTCGTCATAGTGTAAACAATGGTAGTGATTGGTAAACATAGCAAACGAGACAGGTTTTACTATTGATGATCTGCGTCTAAGTAAAATACCCATTGTTTTACCGCTCGATCAATAGAACCAACACAGAAAACTAAGTGCAAATTTAAACGTTTATAATATGCTCGAGACAGTCGTGTGATAACTAGTCACCAATACGCTTCAACAGTCGTAATGTCACTGCCCTCGTAATGACGCATGGTAACTTAGTAACTGGCTCTAAACTATCGGAACAATGGCGGACGCCCTTATAAAATATTTCTCCGACGAGCATAAAAGCGTATCCAGAGGAAAAAAAACCATAAAAAATCTGATCATGTTTTGACTTTTACACATTCTGATCACAAGACATATGAAAAGTTCTAGCCAGCATGAAGAATAAAAAGTACCGATTTTCTTTGTTTAGAACCACGATGGCCGCCGTTGCTGGCCGACGTGACATCAGACTATTGAATCCAATTAGGCGGTATAAAAACAATAACAATGATCAGAAAGAGGTCGATTTCATTCATGTTATTCTTAAAAACAACTATGTTTGTCCGAACACGTATGAAGGTGTGTCACAAATTCCATGTTTTTTTTATGGTACAACGTCGATGTTAAAAATAAAGTGGTGAAAAAATATCTCTCGTAATGTGTAGAATAAAAGGATTGGTAAAATATTGGTTTGACTATAAAATCTATTGTGAAAAATAAGAATAACACAGAGATGATTTGTTCGAGATAAAAATTGATTTCAGATAATTGAATACAACACCATCGCAAGATTAACCGTATAAAAATCCACGTTGAAGCAGAAGAATTTAAAGCAAAATCGAATAGGCAGAGGTAAACAACATTTTTCCTGCCGGCTAGGCTGTTACATTGTTACATTTTAGCCAACAGCAACACTTAACATGTAGGCAAGACGATGTTAGCCGATATTTTTTTTCAGACAGACAAAGTTGTCAACGACTAGGTACTCATTCGACACTGAGTACGGTGAGAGAATGTGAGCAAAGAGCCTTTTCAGTACTCAAGTATACGCCGCTCAGAGTTGGAGTCGTACCCATGACCTTCCAATCCAAAAGCGAGTGTCATGCCTTAACACTACATAAACTTTTGAGAGGTAAAGTAGCCTTCTAGAAATGAGCCTGGATGTTGTCTTTTACTCTTTTACTGTTTCACTCGAATAAAGTAAGCAGTTTTCTCTAAAATTCTGTGTGTGTGTGCTGTTTTTGTCTGAATGAAAGAAGAAGAAGTAGTAGTAGTAGTAGTAGTAGTAGTAGTAGTAGTAGTAGTAGTAGTAGTAGTAGTAGTAGTAGTAGTAGTAGTCGTAGTAGTAGTAGTAGTAGTAGAAGGAGTAGTTGGTGTTGTTGTTGTTGCTGCTGTTGTTGTTGTTGCAGTAGTAGTAGTAGTAGTAGTAGTAGTAGTAGTAGTAGTAGTAGTAGAAGTAGTAGTAGTAGTAGTAGTAGTAGTAGTAGTAGTAGTAGTAGTAGTAGTAGTAGTAGTAGTAGTAGTAGTAGTAGTAGTAGTAGTAGTAGCAGCAGCAGCAGCAATAGTAGCAGTTGAAGAAGAAGAAGAAGAAGAAGAAGAAGAAGAAGAAGAAGAAGAAGAAGAAGAAGATGATGATGATGATGATGATGATGATGATGATGATGATGATGATGATGATGATGATGATGATGAAAAAGGTTAGTCTTTACAAATGTATTTTTATGAATTTGTATAAATCTCTCGTACAGCCTAACCTTGAATGTGGCAATTTCATTTAGAGTCCACTCTCCAAAATGCAATCTATTAGCATTGAAAATACCCAAAGATGGAAGACAAAAAAAGTTATTTGCCATTTAGGGTTCTGAAAATTCGGACTTTTGTTGTCCTGACAGCCAATCTACCATGAATCATTTTGCGAAATTTTGATGCATGATTTTTTGGTCCCATTTCTAATAATCTCACCGAAGCACGACTGGGAGGTGTCAGATTCAGCACTACGTGTGCGATATTATTTAGCTAAACATAACTCCTTACCTAGTCCCAAAACCCGTGTACTCGCCAAATTTTCCCTCTGCGACCTATTCTTTTTCAGGAAGAGCTTTAATAGTATTGGCAGGAAAATGTTTCTTCACTCTCATAAAGTGGAAAGAAAATTCGCAAAATATGTTGAATGCCATCCTGAAGGAGGGCATGCATATCTGCATCCAAAGGCTCTCACATATAGACGCACAAGTAGACACTACATACGTTGAAGATGGTATCAAAAAGTAATATGTGAGCTAAATATTTTAGATATTACAAATTTAGACCTGAAACTTATTGACTGCAGAGAATCGTACCGTAATTGTAAAAATAAATAAATTAAAATCAGTATTTTAAGCTCAACCCATAAAATTTAAATCTAAATAATTAACTGCCTTCATCGTAGTACTTGAAAATTGTGTCTTAGACCTAGAGATCACAGGACCGATTTCACTCCAAAAAAAAAGCAAAAAGAAACATTTTTGTCACAATTTGGCAGTTGTTTCCATTGCTTTTGTAAGAGATGAGCAGCTGTGTTGTTTCTCTAGAAATTTGTCTCATCGCAGTTACTAATTTCTTAATGAATGAAAGCGATGAAAACGCCAGTCATAGCCTGGCAAAAGTGATACATTGAGTCAACGTAAAATCGGCCGTGCCAATTGTAGAGTTAACTATGAAAAAAAAACAACTTATTCTGGCTCTTTTGAATTATACTCAATTTTGTTTCATCTGGGACATGAATAATGATGTGAAATATAGGATATGGAGATTTGCCAGGTGAAAGCAGAGAATAAAAATATCGCGGTGTTGGAGCCTAACTGGGATCCAACTTATACAACACCCTCCGCCTGCCTGAAGGAGATAGAGTGAGAGAAAAGAGAGAGAGAGAGAGAGAGAGAGAGAGAGAGAGAGAGAGAGAGATCAGCGAGCGGTCTCACTAGCCTCTGAGCCATCCAGCCACACAAAAATATGGCCTTCGAACTCAGTACCAATCGTGCGGACTCTCTTCTCTCAACTACTTAGGGGATCAAGCCGAGGCTAACTCACTTACCCCACGAACTTTCAAGCGGGCAAATAAATGCTGTGCGCTCTTTTCTGTATGGAACTTAACAAACATGTAAACAAATAATACTCACGTGGAATAGCTGGTTGGGTTTTTTAAAATAGATTCATAAAAAGTGTGGATCTTGCAAACATAATACCGAAATGACGCAAACTGTAGCAAACTATACCATGTGCAAAATATGAGACCACCAAAAATCTGATAGGACAGGAATCCCTACATAATGGGTGTGAATCGGGTTGATTTTAATACACCTTCATTCTCAAAAATGATATGCGTGGAAAAAATATGCATATCTATATTTATCATGGAAAATAACCCAGAAATAATCGTTAATCTGGAAATTCCCACGATATTCTTGGAGGTATTGGCTATGCATTGATCACCGCTCACCCCCACGTACTTCTAAATATGGACATGGAAAACCAGCAGCAGGAAACCTCCATCTTTGCTTTTTAATAATCAATCAATTAATCGTAGTCATAACAGAGACCAAATCTATGGAATTATAATCATCTGAACACCGGGCACATGTAACAAGCGTGAAATCCCTCGCTGGAGACCGATTGCTACAACACGCACAACACCAACAAATTCTTCCGTGATCAGGGTGGTAAAAGGATTACCCCTCGGCCCGCACCATGGACGACCTTAGGATTGTTAGCTTCAACACAGCAGGACTATCATCAACAAAGATAGAAATAGTATTCACCCTTGAGGCAACAGCAGCTGTTGGCTCCAACTTCCCACACCCATATTATCCCGGTTTTCCATATAGTCCGCCAGACCTTATACTCGTATAGGGAATGAGATTAGCGGAAGAGTAGCGTCCCTTGATTGGACGTCACCTTACAGAGAGAACGTCAATTTGGTTTTGAAGTGTCTCAAGCCGCTTTCATCGGAAGCGAAGACGAGAGACATATGCGCACAACCAACATGACGTTCTCTCTCTAATAACTTTCCCGCCGGTGACGTCACAGACTATGGGTGACGTCCAATCAAGGGACGCTACTCTTCCGCTAATCTCATTCCCTATTATTATCGGATCTCCGCCACCCATAGATAAACCCCGCTAGTGGAAAATCCTTCGGCACACCTGGCTATGTTGTGTCTCAAACAACATCAAGGTGCTGTCTTACAACACCGAGTGAAAATACGCGATCTTCTGCCGACCTGGATGCGGAGCCCAGTCTGTGTCTGCACTGGCAACCAGGCAGGAAGCAACGGCCTAAGCCTTCCCAACGATGTCAGCGGTCGAAGCTCTGCACGTTTCCGCGTCGGGGGTCGTCTGGGCCCAAATTACTCCTACCTGCCAGGACTTTTCTTCTATCTGCCAGGATTCTTGATTCCCACTCCGGCTACACCGTTGGTCTGATTCACGGGCACCTCCCACCCTCAAAGGTGGTACCAAGTTCTCACATCTAGGTCTCGTACATCTCTTGCTTACTAGTTCCCACGATTGAGCCTCGTACATCTCCTTCCAGCAAGGAGATGCCATGCTCTCATTCCATCAGGTCAATAATCCCCAAACCGTAGCCCTTTCAGTGCCGCCATTTGGGACACGTGCTCTCTGCCCCCACAGGAGCCGTATCTCCAGCACGTCCTGGCCCGCAAAGTCAGAGCTCCACGGATGTAGCCGCCGTTCTCGCCTTGCAGCTCGACATTGCCATTGATTCTCAACTCTCAACCGCCTTACCGATTTAGGTTTAGGTTATTTTTTTGTGGGATAACAGAATGGATGGGTGTCTGGCTAACGGTGGCGAGCAAGACTGTCCGGCTAGTGTGGCTATCCAGATGGTGGGTGTCCAGTAAGCGTTGGCTTACAAGCCGAATGCCCCATGAAAAGGAGGTTCAGTCCCTATTAGGGCACCAGGTTGGATCGCCATTTCGTTCGTGCCTACCACGTCAGGCCGACGTGAGGCGCCGATAATCTGTCGGCCATCCAGGCTGGTTTAGTGAAAAAGCGCATTGAGCAGCAAAGAAATGCACCGTGTGAAAAGCGCAACTTAATAGATCCATAAATTGTGATGATACAAATTTTTTGTCTCTCAGACAAACGTTGCCATCATTTGACGGAACAGACATCCTATGAACATCACTGTTGTACATGACAATTTAATCCTTTTTTTTTCTTTTGGCCAAAAAATCTTTTACTTCAAATGTCGATTAACAAAGGAGACTCTGAACTTGTCAAAATTTTTAGCAACTCTCAAATTCTCAAAATTTTTGAGGCTCCTTTAAATATTCTTTAAAGACGTCTTTGCAATGAGACTTTAGACAATTAATGTTATGCGATATAAGGATATAAGATACCAACACACAAAACTATGTGTATCTTAAACGTTTATAGTTTGATGAATACAATGTATTAAGAACTCCTCATTAAAAATGGATGTCTAAAAACAATAGCAAAGAACTGAGTGACGTCAATTTCGTCCCATCTATTTTTGAGTTGAGGTCCGTGACAATCGATTGTAACTTGAAGTAAACGTTTCCCAGCCAAATTAAGGGGGGGGGGGGGGTGCGGCAGTGGAGTTGTCAATGCTAAAAGTCATCAGTAGCTCCGTAACCATGATCGATGCGAACAAGTGACCTTTCTAGTCACCATATGACCTTTCAGTAGGTGACTGTTCCACAATTTGTTGTCAATAAACCAGCATAACATTTATTGTAATATAACACAACTTTCACCGTGAGTGATCATGTGATATCTATAGATAGGTGTGCAATCACCACCGACTCTTACACCATAAGCACACTTTGTCTCATTAGTCAAATCTATAGTGATCTTTACTGTCGAATTCTGATAAAATGCCAAATTGATATTTTGGTCTAAAAACATATAATTTACACCATAGATCGACCTACTTAACTTATCTGTAATTTGTCAAAGAACACTTGAGTAAGAATTATTGACAAGTTTGGGGTAATTTAAATATATTGATCTGTGTGATGAAAAAGTTTTCTAAAACGCATTTTGTTAATGGACGGTTGATCAATTCTGATTCCTCCAGTCCATAGCTGTCCTCATAAAATGCCCACCAGCGACATAACAAGCCCTTCAGATAGTTCGTTGTCCACAAATATTTGACACTTGCAAAAAAATAATGATACGGTCTTTGCTTCGTACCCGAGATGTACCGAGTTCCTATAGCCGCTGCGCTGTGTGACCTTGAGCAGGTCACCTCGCCCTAGCTGGAGTTTGCGGCGCTGCGCTGCGGCAGACGCCTGGGTTTTTCAGCCTTCGCTGAGAATAGACCTTAAAGACAAATTTCCTTTATGGATGAATAAAGGGATTTTTATATTATCTAATTTCTATTTATATATGCAATATCATTACAGTGCAATTTCATATATGTCTGTGTTTGATAAATGCTCACAAATTGGTGGAACAACTGGTTTGGCTAGTAGACATGCACTGAGCGTGGTTATGTAAACAATACATTTATTTTAAATAAAACGGGTCTTAACACAAAAGATACATAATTAACTGTTATTTATATTGTTCTAAAAACTGCTTGCAAGTACCCAAGTATTTTAAATTCAATCAAAACAAATTCTATATCAGTGGCTCTTATTGTGCCAGCATTCTTGTACACCCCCCCATCCCCCCCCCCCCCCCCCCCCCCCCCCCCCCCCCCCCCACGTCCTTTTTCAATTAAAAAAGAGCTTTTATAGAGCCCAATATCCACTTAACGTGCTGAAAGCGCTTTAAAACTGGTCCCCGACCAACAGCAACACGTAACATGTAGAACGAGACATGACGCCTGTTAGGCGATATTACATTTTTTTTTTTGGCAGAGGCAAAGCTGTTAAAAGTCTGGTACTCATTTTACATCTGAGTACGGTAAGAGAATGTGAGTAAACAGCCTTTTCCAAGGACTCAGCTATGCGCCGAGTGAGGCCTTCCGACCCGAATGCGATTGCCATACCACAATACCACATAGCCGCACAGCAATTACTAATAACCCATTCTTCTTCTTCTTCTTCTTCTTCTTCTTCTTCTTCTTCTTCTTCTTCTTCTTCTTCTTCTTCTTCTTCTTCTTCTTCTTCTTCTTCTTCTTATTATTATATTATTATTATTATTATTATTATTATTATTATTATTATTATTATTATTATTATTATTATTATTATTATTATTATTATTATTATTGTTATTATTGTTATTATTATTATTATTATTATTATTATTATTATTATTATTATTATTATTATTATTATTATTTTATTATTATTATTATTATTATTATTATTATTATTATTATTATTATTATTATTATTATTATTATTATTATTATCATTATTATTATTATTATTATTATTATTATTATTATTATTATTATTATTATTATTATTATTATTATTATTATTATTATTATTATTATTATTATTATCAATATTATCAATATTATTGTCATCATTATTACTACTATTTTAATTACGTTTTCCCCTATTACAAGAGCTGTAACATAACAATAATTGCCTATAGGACAGTAAAGATTATTATTATTATTATTATTATTATTATTATTATTATTATTATTATTATTATTATTATTATTATTATTATTATTGCCAATCTAACCCAATTGGGATAATATGCATAAAATTCCTCACCTAAGTCAAAATACTGGGACCTAAGGTTCGATCATTGCCACCTAATCTGTTACTGACCAGACTTGGTTTTGCTTACCTTTATTATGAGATGAATCACGTTGCTCGATGATACATATCCTTTCTTTAAAAAATATAGCCTCGTGGAGAACATTGTGCTTATTTGAGTCAATAAAAAAATTTATACGGCGCACAACTCTACTGAAAGATTTGAAAATTAGAAATGTATTATTTACAGATAGATAAACAGATAACTTGATTTCTTTTATAATTTAAAGTCAGCTTGAAAGTTCGTTGAGTCACACAGATATCATAAACTACTTACCGACGACATTAAAACTCTCAAAAAACAACCAATTTCGTCACTGTAAGAAGTTGTCAGTTTGGCGTTTTTACGACAGGAAGAACAATCAAAATTTTACAGATGGATTGTGACCTTTGTTTTGATTTTCAGCCGCCATTTTGATTTGTGAAGTATTGAAAGGTAGTGCAAAGCAGTCCGAGGGTCTTGTTTTCTATTAGGGTTAGCTCAAGATCGAAGGATTTTTTTTTCTATTAGGGTTAGTCATAAGTCTTAGTAACGGTGCTAGGGTGTTTGTTTTTCCATAAGTTAAGTAAACGGGAGACATTCCGAAAGCTCCTACATCCCCAGTATTCTTTCAATTTGTATTTTCACCGTTGATCTTTTGTCAGGCGTTTATTTATTCAATTCATCATATAGAAGCATTTAAAAAACTTCAATTTAATTACAAAAACAGATCAAATGAACGTTTCGGGTTTCCCCTTTATCAACAAAACAGGATGAATGAAACACCACAGATGAATGAGATAATGTGGTAGTGGCGTAGTTAAGATCAATATACAAAACATTGGTTGGCAGGAAATTAGTATGCTCCTATTTGTAATCCACGAATTAAAATAGAATATTAGAAATTTCTAAAAGGTGCGCAATTAATTAAGTGAAAAGAGTGGAGGCGGGGAGGAACTGTGTAATGCAGTTTAGAAAGTGAAATATAAAAACGTGTAGAGTGTTGTTAGAAAATAAATACAATGGAATTGAAAATAAATACAGTTGATTATCTTACCACAACCTGTTTTCACACACGGATAACTGTATGTTGCTGTGTCACGGGTCAGATGCTATAGTGGCTTACACTTCATGTTGGGCCACACAGAAAAGTCAACAGAGGATATACCAAGTTACACAGAAAACGTTATTTACCAATCTGCCCTCATTAAATGATGGTGGGTACAATATCGAATGAAAATAGTTCTTTCCCCGCGAAATTGCGGGCTTTTTACTAGTTCATTAAAATATGTTCAAGGAGCGTGTTTTTTAATGCACAAAATGGAAGATTATAAACTTTTTTACAAGCCGAAATAATTGTGCCAAAATTGTGAAAATGTTTTAATTGCCTTATTTCCTTTCCTATAAC
>NC_088360.1:8538911-8548911 GCF_034508935.2 Berghia stephanieae | reverse complement strand
GGCTGTTTTCATCACATATCTCTGGCTGCAGCGTGTGAAGCAAGAAATAGTTGATTCTTTTCATTAACACTGTTTGATACCAAAACGAATAGATGAATAAATGAGTCTTCTAGATAAATAATGATAACAATTCCTTTTGTTAATACCCGGAAGAAATTTGTCTTTAGGATGTATAAAGTACAAAGTGAAATACCGCAGATGGCAGCTGCAATGCAGGTAAATTGCTCAAGACCACACCCTTCAGCAGATGGAACTCTAACCCGTTACCTCTCGGGTTCGAAGCAATGGCCATTCTGCTGTACCACACTCCCCACAATACGACAGAAATCTGATAAATATTATATCTTTCTTTTATCAGCGCCTCCTCCCTAATTTGCCAGTCCAATATGATGAATGATATCTATTGTTATTACACAGCTACGTCTGACATATCATTAAAATAATAAATAAATAAATTGAGCTTTAATATAGTGCAATACCCACTAAACGTGCTCAAATCGCTTTACAAATGGTTCCTGACCAACAGCAACAAGTAACATGTAGAACGAGGCATGACGCCTGATAGGCGATATTGCTTTCTTTCGCGACAGAGACAACGCTATTATCAACCAGCTACTCATTTTACACCTGAGTACGGTGAGAGAATGTGAGTAAAGAGCCTTTTCCAAGGACTTAACTATGCGCTGAGCGAGGCTCGAACCCAAAACATTTCAACATTACTTTTTTTTCAAATAAAAACCATATTATCTACTTAGCAACCTTTATATTCCAGAATATATTCTGTTTTGTTGCTAGCCAAGTGGTACTGCGTTTCGTCTTGCAAAAAATAAGTCTAGCGATGTTAGCATGGTTTGTCACTGATTTGATGGGTTACAATTAATTCTGGCTCAGAGTTGTGTTCTTGGGTAAAGAAATGTACAAACATTACCTCAGTTGACTCAGACCAAAAATGCCTATCTGGCTATAGGCATTGACCGATAATGGAAGAATGTTTTCCTATCTCCAGAAAGTTACATTACAAAAAGGCGGTTTCACAGGCCGCGCGTATTGTATTAAATGGTAACTGGGTTCTACATAGAGTGCTGGTGGGAAACCTCAAGTTTTAAAAGCGCATAAAGCTTGTTGGAATATGGCAAAGGGCTGTATAAATGTGCCTTTGTGATTCACAGTGTCAATGTGGTATTGTGTTATCTGAAAATGTTGCTGCTTGAGGCTCGAAAAAGTAAACAACAAAAGTCAATTTGATTAACAAAAATAGATAATGTAGACGTTTCGGGTTGCCCCTTTGTCAACAAAGCTCGACGAATGAAATACTAAAGCAAGACGAATAAGTAATGAAATAATGGCGATGTTTGGAAGACATTCTTTCATTTCTCATTCGTCAAAAAGATTGGAGATAGAGAATTCTATTTTTTAAAGATTAAGAAACAAAGTTATCCTCCACAAGGAATGTGTCTTTTCAAACTTGAGTGAGACCCACCGCCTCAAAGTGGTATCATCCCGGGATGAGCCAACTGTTGGAAATTGAATTTATAGAGACATTTATATTAATGGTACTTGGGATTCATTTCTACACGTGATGATGGAGAGTAGACATGATATCTTACATTACAAAAACTGAAGGAAAAAAACAACACTATTAACATTCCTTCTCATATCAATAATTCTAATCCACTTTTCGGGGGTCGCATCCATTCCTAAATACTACCGTTTTGAGACGGCGGATCCCAAATTTTAAAGTTGAGCTTAAAATTGAATTTCATGCATCCGACTCTCTCGAACATAATATAATACCATTTTGAGACACATTTGATCACGTACTCGTAGTTCTAAATTCAAACACGCTGCCCATATGTCATCATCTGGTCGTAAACCACCACCTCAAGGCCCTTTTTGTACCCAGGGTCAATGACAGACTGTCATCATTACAGACAATTTAGTCGGACTCCCCAATGCAGGCCCCTTGGCGATTGTCCCGTGTGGTCAGCGATAGTCCAGTTTGATGAGTTAAAACGTGCTGGCCGGAGACAGAGGTCACTCCCACTCCCTCCATTTAAATCAACTTCCTAATGACCTGGGCATCCTAACGAATCTCATCTCGGGATGGAAGTACCAACGAGTGGGACTCGTCGGTGTGATCAGGACATATTGGCATTTGAGTTAATTTTTGTTGAATGATAACGTTTAGCGCATGAACTTTGAATGCTCCGGATCGGCAGAGAAAGATAGATAGATAGATGAATAGATAGATAGATAGATAGATAGATAGATAGATAGATAGATAGATAGATAGATAGATAGATAGATAGATAGATAGATAGATAGAGATAATTAGATAGATTAATTGATTGGTAGATAGATAGACAGATAGATATATAGTAGACAGAGAGAGAAAGAGAAAGAAAGAAAGAAAGAAAGAGAGAGAGAGAGAGAGAGAGAGAGAGAGAGAGAGAGAGAGAGAGAGAGAGGAAGAAGAAAAGAGAGAAAGAAAGAAAGAGAGAGAGAGAGGGAGAGAGAGAGCGAGAGAGAGAGAGAGAGAGAGAGAGAGAGAGAGAGAGAGAGAGAGAGCGTAATGGTCGTTGCGAACGAAAAGTTGTTAAACAATTTTGGATTTGTAATAGTACGAGAACCTATAAGTATTTCGGGGTTTTTTTGTTTTTTTTTAATTCCACGATTTTTTATAAGAATGCTTTAAATGATGAAACTCGCTTATCGGCCAATAATGTTATAAAAATAGTTATTGAAAAAAATAAGGGTTAAACGAAAAGAAAAAGAAAGATTAATGGCGCAGTCAACTTGTTAGCCAAGGTTGTGAAATGACAACGGAACGTAAAAGGAACGGGGGCGGGGGGGGGGGGGGGGGGGGGGGGGGGAGGGACAATAGATACATAAATATTCATGGAAATTTATATAACAAATTTTCATTTCATTTCAAATAGTACGAGTCGCCTGTGAAGCGTTCTTATTGCACTAGCACTTTTACAGTATCCGTTCTGTCTGTCTATCCAAGCATTCATTCAGTAAACCACGAATGCAGTATATCTTACTCAAAGACGCAACGCCGATGTCAGTGTTTTGTCAACCGTCTGGACTCTGACCATTATCGATATGGCTTACAAGACTGAGCTACCGACGCAATAAAAAATATCGATAAACTCAGAAATACATAGTAGGTTGAAGGAGGAGTGCTCTCAGAAATACATAGTATGTTGTATGAGGCAGTGTCTGAATTTTATTATGTTTTGTTTTTTTATTTAAAAGATAAAAAATCCAAATAACTGAATTGGTATTCATCGTGAATGGCCAAAACAAGAGAGATTATTGATTGTCAAAAGCATCCCCACTACAGAAACCTTGGTGAACTCATTTACAGGCATTACAGGTGCACAGGTATTAATGTCAAAATGGAGCTTGATCAATGATACACGCTGCAGGAAGTAGTTGTTGCTCAGAGACCAGCAATGGATACGACATACTTAATGTTATTTACGTAGGTGGATTAGGTACCAATGACGTCATGTTTGCGTAGATTGGAATTTATGACGACATGTTTGTGCATAATGTATTATTATAAAAAAGAATATTATATGATTTTGATAGGAAAAAAAACCCTCTAAAATTTTTGCGAATCTTATTTTGGCTTTTCAGTTACTAAACATGCACTGCAGCATGGCGGTTGAGTAAAGATGCCACCTTACAACTCGGGACGGGTTTGGGGTGCTTGGAAAACCGGCGATGTTGTAATTTATGGAATGAATGAAGTTAATATAATTCGGCTCTTTATTAGTATTGTTTATAGACCGCCAGTTGGGTGATTAGTTCTCACTAAATTATCTCCATCGGACTTTAAACGATTAAGATTGCTAATCGTTCTTTTTGTGTTGGCATGATTTATTTTGTGGGAAGAACTGGTGAGCATTTTACTTAATTGCATACCAGCAATACAAAAGCTGCAATGTATCAGAATGGGTCTATATTGAAGCGTAAGGAGACACTGACTAAAAATATTTACCTCAAAATACGAGGCATCGACCACCAAAAGAAAGTGAACCTTGAGTTGCATTCAATAGTTCAAACATTAAGATTATGTATTTCCTTGAGCACTAATAAATATTCACTTGGCAGTGCACTAAACTAACAGTGGAGTCACAGTACAATCTTTAGATCAAGAGTCGGGCCGGAGACAGCGATATCTAGAGACGCGAAAGTTCTGAAGTAGCAATAAGGTTTTAATAGCAGACGATGCGTATCTATGTCAAGTCGTGTCAAGTCGGTAAACATCCTCTTGCTCATAATGTTCATTTGTCATCAACTCGAAATATGGCACAGGTTTTCGTAGCTTGCTATATTCAGATGTGATTTCTTCACACTACATTCTCTCAGACTATAAACTTTTTATGTAATGTTATGATTGATATAGCGGGAAGAAAGGATGTGTACGGTATTTTATTTAAACATATTCCATCAATATACAAATGTAATGTTTACCGACTTGACATTGTACACCCCCATACGTAAGGAGCCCATAAGTTTCATGTCTCCATCATTTTAATTTTCTCCTCCGGTCGGGCTATATGCCATCGAAGGCAACGAGTGCCTTTTCTTCCGGATGTTTTGTTCGAGTCAGAGTAATTTAATGGTTAAAAAACAACTCAACCCGCCTTGTTTTGCCTACCAGGGTATATGAATTCTTGTTTTGTTATCCTACTTCTAAGGAGGGACTCATCCCGGGAAAAATTTCTGTGTGCTCGTTTAAGCATTCCCCCTTTAAAGTGTGATGTGCTCGAATGCCATATTGTTTTAATATTGTTGTTTTGTGCTATTCTCGATGCTTTGTAGAGGCTACCGACTCAAATTTGGAAATCACAAACATTACGGCTGAATTGCTAAATTTTGAATGAAAATTTTTGTTTATTAGTGAGAATTTTTCCATTAAAAGAAAAAGAACAAGATTTATTTTGGGTTATCAGATTTGTAAATAAATAAATCTCTTTTCTTTCTGTCATTCAATTTTTTTTTGTCATTCTTCATTTCCTTTTCCTTACTAGATTACGTAATCGAATGTCACCCAAACACGATATTCAATCTTAATATATGCGTAATGTGAAATTCTCTCCGTCTATACCAAATTTCAAACAGATTATCTGAGTAGATGTTGAACAATGACTCTTACAATACTGACTGGCAGTGGAGACGACATGATGCAAGTGATTTTTCAGCGCGGTTCCCTTACACTCACCACCATCGATTGGCTAGTGACTGCCACGGCCGCTGTCATCGACTCGCTAAGTTTATAAATCAACGTTTATATCCCAGCCGAAGGAAGACATTGTATCTGCCCGTAAGCCGGCTGAAATGAGTCGTATTCTAGTTTTAATCATCGACCTGTCCGAGTTGACAAATGACCACTACTCAGGCAGGTGGACGCCAAAGGAGAGGATGGCACGTATTCACAAAGACTAGATTATTAGACTTCGTTTCTATTGGTTTCTGTTGACTTCCGTTGGTTCTTGGGTTGCGTATGAATACTGCTATAGTAAGACTAGTATATACTACGCAGGGAAATCGCAACGTAATTAATTGGGATTATAGAGAAATTATAGGGAGTGGGAGAAATTCCAGTGAATCACATACGAAAAAAAATAAATAAATAAATATAGAAACGAAATCCTATATTAGAAGATATGTAATTCATTTTAGCCGATGAGAGCTTTGAAACAGCAAGTTACGTGTATGTATTACATTGTTATCTGAATAAAGTGAAAAACAAATTAAAATGGTAAACTGTAGAATGTCAGAATGAATAAAATTAGTGATTTACAATATTGGAGGAAAAGAAAAACCCAACAAAATATGAAGCCAGGCGAAATGTTCAAATGGATGGGACATTGCACTAACATCAGAGGACGCCTGGGTTCGAGTCCCGCTTGCGGCATCTTTTTTTATTTCTTTAAGCAAGAAACTTGACTCATATTGCTAATTTTGGTGATGCGGTGAGGTTAATGTCGAGGTTATCTCGGTCTTATTTTTCAAGGGAACCCTGAAGTCGGATACCCTCTAGGGATGAATAGAGGTTTATTGTATTTATTTAGAGAGGATGTCGATTGTTTGTTTTTATTTCTTGATAAATTACACACACTTACAATACACACAAACACACACACACACACACACACACTCATTACACACATCTAATCATACAAAGTGGTATGACACTCGCCTTCGGATCGGAAGATCCTTGGTTCGAGTCCCGAGGTGCATAGTTGAGTCCTTGGAAAAGGCTCTTTAATCACATTCTCTCACCGTACTCAGCTGTAAAATTATTGGGAAAGTGCCAGAAGACACTTATTATGACAACTTCGCGGCGGAGATGGGGGCTCGAACCCGCGACCTACTACAAGTATTACTACTACTACTACTACTACTACTACTACTACTACTACTACTACTACTACTACTACTACTACTACTACTACTACTACTAGAAACTGTATTGTGGCGCGCAAGATAGCAATTAGCCTCCCGATTTTCTGCATAGATATATTTTCACAGGCTTCAGCATAAGTATCAGTTTGCTCCTGTCTTTTTATTCTCAATTCTTGCCTTGTGTAGTCCTTGCACTGACATCCTTTATAGAATACCTTCGTGATCGACATGTATCGCTTTTTCGTTTATCAAACAATAATTCAAACGATCTTATGGATATCTCATTTTAAATATATCAATGTTTATGTTATAAACGTATCTAGATAGATAGATCTACGTCTTTAAAAAATTATCTCTCAAATAAGTTTTTCTAATGGAATTTTTTGTGCGCTCTGATATTTCAATTTCGCACCATTGATTACTTTTATAGTTTCAAGGTATGTAAACTGGTAATAAATATGCAATGCGCAAAACAAGCATTGTTTCTTTCAAAACCACGGAGCAAAAATATATTTAAATTGCAGTCCCTTTATAATACTAATGATATGTGACTCATTGCCTCAAAATGTATTATGTCAGGTTGATTTTAATGCTAGAAATTGAATATATCGAAAAAAAATAATTCAAGACTAGGATTAAGCATCTGTATCAGGGCCCGGTTGTATGAACGCGGACTAGCGCTTGGTCTCCGACTTTAGTCAAGGACTTGAAAACATCGGATTTTCTGTGAGCTGATCAAGCAAGTCCCAGACAAAAGTCACGGCACCTTCGGACTCAGTTTCGCCAAGTTTTAGTCATTTGCCGATGCTGAACTTCAAGCTTAGCCTGAGACTAGTTACTATGATACATCATAGTGTTGACAATATAATGGCTATTTTTAGATGAGAGAGCTTCGATTCGGAAGGAAAACACGTCGGTTACGAATGACAGAGGCAAAATTTGTCCTGTTGCTTTTGGCATTGGGATTGAAATACTTTAAGATAAGTGCAGAGAATCGAACGTAAACATTTTTATGAGTAAAAATTTTAAATACCCGAATATAATCGAACTGAACACACTTTCTGGGTTTTTTGGGGGGATTTTCTTTTTTATTTTTTTTTGGGGAGGGGGGGGGGGGGGTGATTCAATTTGTTTCAGTTTCAATGAAACTTTCATTGGCCTAAATATAGAACTGACAGCCGACCATTGACATCGTTTTAGACTGATTATTCGACAGTCAATCTCACGTGATTTGATTTATCATGGCAAAAGTAAGTTCAAATATGAAACAGAACGAAATATTATCTATACCGGTTGTGTTGCTGATTTCCTCTTTGGAAATATTTTGCGTTGAAATTATGAAGTCTGGTATCTTACCTGCCGTCTTGTTTCAGAGGGCTTGATGATACCAGCACAAAATAGCCGAATAAGTCACCGTTCTTACAACGCCCAGTTCTATGCCAGAGTCTAGCTAGTCAGAGACTAGAAAACGTTCATAAAATCCGATATTTTTAGTCACTTGCTCCGCTTAGGCTTAAGACCAGCAAGTCATTTACTAGACTAGTAAATAACTTAATCTAGTCCACTTACATCATAAAATTGGGCCCAGATGTGTTTTATTGAGGTCAATGGTTATAGTTGTTCTTTTTTAGTGACAAAAACTAAAATCTCAAATTTCTAGTCATTTTAGTATAGATTTAACTTTAACTTAATTTTACCGCGTTTTGTTTAACCGGACATAATATACTAAACTGATTGGTCGAATATTATATAATAAGTGAGTTTATAACTTAGGTCAATCTACTGGACAAGATGTTTGACATAAATTGTCATCCCAGAAATGAAACACCTAACTAATTGTATTCCATTAAATATAGAGATTAGCCATCCTGAGCTCCCAGTCAAAACCTAACACCCTCGCATTATACGGTCTCAATCTTGTCTGGACGTTTCAAATCAAGCTCAAGGATTAATCCTAACAATCTCACGCTAATCGTGGCAGGAGCCATTAGCCGCACAACAGAGGGATTAAAGATGGCGAAGCCGGTCAGTCATCTTCCCTATCCCGCGCGCATGCGTCAAATCCAATATTATTAGCTGCATGTGATTCCGCCATTATAGTTCATGTACCAATACAGGTATATATTTGTATATTTTACTGTTTCTACCGTCACAAGTGTAGTTGCATCAACTATAATTGGCTCCATGAAAAAGATAGGAATTATTATGACAACAGTGGTGAAAATGGTGGTGATGGTAATTATAATGATGATGATGATGATGATGATGATGATGATGATGATGATGATGATGATGATGGTTATCTTATCATAACGGATCTAAGCCCCCAAACACTGTAGCTCTGAAAATTTAAAAGCTAAGAAACCAAGAACAGTCAAATCTAGATTGTTGACTGGGAACGACAAAACGCTGGGATTGGTAGCGATATGATTAAAGAATAATGTTTGGTTTCTTTACTTTTTGAATAAGAATACTAAATTGTAAAAGAAAAATGATGAAAATGGCGAATCGCCATCAAAACAACGACTATCTCCACTTCCTAATCTGAATCACCAATTCATCAGCTGCATTGAACGTACAAATACCGAAAGAAACAAGGAGGAGGCAAGAAAGGGGGCCAAAGACATTTTTACGAAATCTAGATTCCAAACTCATATATCTTTAATGAGTTGAAACAGTTTCGGTCTCAGTTCACTTTGCTATCTAAATTACAAACTTATAGATCTATAATGTGATGAAAGCAATTCTGTCTCAGTTCACGTTTCCATAGGCAATGCGTGTTACTTGGATGGCCCATCTATGAGTCTTGGAGGCATTCTTAATTCCCTTTTTTTCTAAACAGAAATCATTCGTGAGAAACCTTTTTTCAAAATAGGTATTATTCTATGTGAGGTGAAATGACTGAAATTTTGTTTCAGGAGATAAATATATCAGGTGGTCACAAAAACCGCGTAATAAGTTATAAAGAAATCTTTTTCATATTTTTATTACTATTAGAACTATTCTTTATTAATAGAATTTCAAAATATCAAAATGATTACATTGAATAATATAAAATTTTGCAACACCACCTTAAAATTTCGATATCGAAAAGACGACGCAACTTATTGTGGCATTTGCGCGTTATAATTTGTTAAAGAAGACACTCATTGCTATGCATGGTAAACTCTATGCTGATAATTACATAAAACCATTGGAAGAAAACATTTTGTCAGACTGTGAACACCTTTATACAGGAAGAAATTTCAAAACAGGATGGTGCTGCATCCCATACGAGCAAAAGAGCACAATACACGTTTTTTCTCCGAAGTAAGACTATTTATTTCATAGAGAAAGACAATTGGCCGCCACAAACACCCGGCTTGATGAATCCATGGATTACGCAATTTGGAATTCTTTGATCGAGAAGGTTTATAGTAGACAAAGATCTGCATTCACAGAATAATAAACCCAGAGAGAAAGAATTATTTTCTTCTGGCAGGAGATATCTATTGAGGAAGTGCTTTTTAAGTTGGAAAAAGAGACTACGTTGGGTCAAGAGGACGGCGCTGCTATTGATCACTTAAAGTGCTAA
>NC_088360.1:8511411-8533911 GCF_034508935.2 Berghia stephanieae | reverse complement strand
AAACGTGCTCACAGCGCTTTACAAGGGGTCCCTGACCAACAGCAACACTTAACATGCAGGACGGGACATGCCGCCTGTTAGACGATTTTACAATTTTTCGGACAAAGACAACGCTGTTAACGGCCAGGTACTCATTTTACACCTGAGTATGGAGAGAGAATGTGAGTAAAGAGTCTTTTCCAAGGACTCAACTATGCGCCGAGCGAGGCTCGAACGCAGGACCTTCCGATCCGAAAGCGAGTGTCAAACCACTAGACCACATATAAGACATAATTGACATGAGAATTTTAAGAAAACTAATTGTTAATGATTACAAATTAAATGTTGATGATCTATTAACTTATGTTGACAATTAATGGAATCATATTCGTGGTTTTGAAATAATAAGAAAAAATTAATTAAAAATACTCTGTCTTCTGTTTAAATTTGAAGCACTAAATATTAGACAAAGAGCGAGAGAGAATTCAAGATTGCTGGCGCGCAAAGTGAAATGCACGTTTCAAAAAGGTTGTTTTAGACATTGTTTTATTTCTAAAATGGTGAATCATGAGGAACGGAGACCCTGAAGTGGCCTGTGCTGCGATATCAATGACCTTAGGTATTGTTGTGATAATCCGTCAATACATTAAAAAAAAAATTATAAATGTATCTAGTTGCTTCTGACGAAGTAAACGGCGATCACTTTGGATCACGAATTTAATGGCACTACGTGAAAAAATAAGGCCATCAAGAGGCTGTCAAGGAGCCTGTTTGCGCCGACGAGTAAATGTTTAAATCGACTCTTGAGATCCTGTTAATGCACTGAGACTGTGCCTGTAAAAATAAAATTATATAAATTAATATCTATTGGAATTTAACGGTGTCTAGGTACTCGTGTGGATCAAAATACTAAAATATGGATTGCAGATTTAGGCGTCTATTTGTAAAAGCTTCTAGCAAGTCAGTCGAGGGTAATAGAAAAGGTATGAACTCTGCAATCAATGCCATTCACCACTTGGACTGCAATGCATCCCTCTCAGCGCCAAGTGTAGGGTTTCTTACCCGTTGAGTCGATTCTTATCAAAGGAAAGCTGTTATTCTCTAATGACTTCTGGCACTTCTCTTCAATTCAAATTTCTTGTTACTCATTCAATACCCATTCATTACGCCTGAGTCTCGAGGGGTAAATCTGGAAGGTACACAGTAAAGGCACAAGGCCGGGACATGGTTTGCGTTAATTAATTGTTGACCATCTGAAAACACCAAGTAGTGCTTGACTTTATTACTAGAGAAAAGACTGCGCCGCTGGGCCACCATTTCTACGAATGATAAACCGTTCTCTGATATAAAAAATAACATTTCTTTTTCTTATTTTGCCGAGAATTTTAAAAATCAAATATAAATCAATTACAATGACTCTGCCTTGTCAAACAATTCTCAAATCTCCAAAGAGTGCTCAGATTTTAGGAAATTGGACAAGCTGGGAGTCATTCAAATTGATCGATATAATTTAAAGAAACATTTTCTTTAGTCGTCATGAAAAAAAAAAACCAGAAAAGAAAAAAAATCCAACAAAACAAGACAATGTGTTTCGCGAAAGTACGTCATTGATGTCAACGAGATGTTATTGACGTTTCACGTGGCCTAATCTGACAATGGAAAACCCTCATTTCTTTAGAGGAGTCGGCCTTCACAATCAAGATATGTCCTTCGTGGTGTTCCAAAAAGAAGACCTCCTACTGGGTTTATGGAAACACCAGCTGTGCAGTTGGACAATACCAAACCGTTTTTTTTAAAAAGATTTGGCCAGAAATTCATATATTTGGCATACTAAGAACTCTAATGAAAGGAATCTAATAGAAACTTGATTTAAATTCGGTACTTGGAATCAATTTCTGTAATTAGTCCTTGAAAGCCATTAGATCAATGGGCCCAGAGTTTATTCCGGTTTCTGTAGCTTGAAACGGACGATAGTCATTTCTTGCTACACCTTAGATATGACGCTAGTCTATTTCAAAGTACTTTTTTCCCCAGATATAACAGACCCAGCTACCAAATCACTGCTCGCTGGACATGGGTGAGGGATCAGAAAAACAAAAACAAAACACTACTTCACCTGGGATCGATTTTGGTCTTCTTTGGTTGTGAAACGAGTGCTCTACTGAGCTTTCGGGCCTCATATTCTCTGTAAAGCAATACTGCTTATATGGCCAACCTCTTCACCCCCTCCCCCTCAACACCCCAATAGAATTTGAGTTTGTTATTTTCTTTTTTTTTTAATCTACAATCATCACTGATCATAATGGTCTATAAATTTTGTCAATCCCTTCACTAGTTTTTGAGATATTATGGTAAGTTAATGGTAGCTGGGTACAAAAAACATTATTTTGAGAATCAGCTTTAAGGTTAAAACAAAATAATGTAATGTAATTAACCTAAAAATAACAGATTCATCAACATGAAATCATTAAAAAAATAAGTATTCGTGCGCACAATCGCTAACAGTGTAGGGGAGATAACGCCAACAGTAATGATACCAAACATTTTATGCTAATTCATGAATCAAATTAGATCGGAAAAAATGCATTTTTTGGTCAAATTTTACGCATATATTTCGAAGCAAAATTTGTTCTATTTACCCATTAAAATAGTTTAAGATATAACGATACATAAGATAAAGAATGCTTTTGGAAAATAAAAGATACATGGTTAAACTATCGTTCTTTAAAGAAATCTCGTTTTGGCCACTAAGTTCAGCGACATTTGGTATGTTTTCCTAGGCCAGCACACAAAATAATAAATTTGTCTTTTAGTTTTAATAAGCGTAGGAGACTATGTATTTAGTGATTGAAAAGATTGCTCTTAATTTAGACGTGTTAATTTATATTGAAAACACCAAATACAAGTATACACCCAAACCGAAAATAGGACTAGCGTGTGAGATTTGAAATGTCTACATCCCATACTGTGTTTCCAATCTTTAAAAAAAAAAGTTCTCGCTGTACCATGAAATTTTACTAGCTTCTCTCATCTCATTCTGTTGGGAAGTTATTTATCTGAGTTAGAGTAGTCTTTTTTACAGACGAGTGGTATAAGTATTGTAGATGCAGATTTTCAACCGGACCCTTTTCATAAACCAAATTGGTCACATGATATGAGCAAGGCCAACAACTGAAAGTACAAAACCTTATACCAAATCTACTGTCTTTTATTCGTAATGAGTTGAGCCCCGAATTTCCCATCAGTGTTTTTCACAGATTTTCGGGATTTGCGTCAATGAAAGATGGTGTGTTCAATTATCAGTACGTTCACTATGCAAGTTTCAGTCTTTGAATGGTCAATAATATGGATAACAGAAATATAAAATTTTCAGGATCTTCCTTAAGATTAATTGGCTGTTGGGGGAAACGCCTTTTCATTTCCGCCTACCACGTTTTTTAAACATCTGTCATAGAAATAAGTCTCTAGATGTCCACATATAATTTTAGTCGCATTTTTTCATGTTTATTCCGGTGTGTCTAAACGAATCCCACGCAAGTTTTCTTTAAATGTGTGTAACCCATCGCCTTAGAATGGTATCGTGACTAGGTGAATTAGATGTCAAAACGAGATTATGCAGCTGAAATGATCAGAAATATCAAATTTTTAAAAAAATTGTTTTTGTCACTTTATTCAACCACGTAACCATATCTGCTATTTAGCGTATTTCTGGGTTTCATACCAATGGTCACAACGTCAATTTTTGGCACTTTAACCACACCGACACACTGCAGTATTGAGGTGGTATGTCACGTTAATTTTAAATTACGGGATAAAGGGGGAATCAGGATAAAACGATGAATATTTTAAATGCTCCTCGCCATTTTGATTCAATAGTTGTGCCACGATTGCGATTTGTAGACATTTCTTGGCATTAGTATAGGATGACGTCACTGCCACAAGATGAATATCGACAGAGCATTTACCGGCCATTACAATTATAGAAACAATGTCTCAACTGGGTTGATATGCATTTACCACCCCCCCCCCCCCCCCCCCCCCAAACGAAGCATGCAAACTTCATACCTAAGTGAGCGAAAACACTAGTCCTACCATGTCGATCACACTCAGCCAATGCTGGACAATGAAAAAAAAATAGGTATTAGGCATCTGGAAGACACATCATCATTGGAAAACAAAGACACCTGGGAATGGAACACGGGTCACCTTACAATGGAACATTCTCTTCCACAAAAACATCTTATATGAACGGAAATGTTTCATCCAGTTCAGTGGTGTGATATTCAAAATAAGGGGTGAGTGGAACACACTGATTTATTTTTCTTAAAATTTCATTCTGATCTACAGACTGTATCAACGTTTTCTGCATACTTTTACTTCTCTATACCTATGATGTCGATATGATGGTAACATTATGACTTGGTTACGTGTAATTTGATCATACTTTACAATACCATGGTTTAGCTAATTTTGTTTATCCAATGCACTCTTGTAATTCTTGAGGCCAGAGTACCTATCGTTTCTTTCCTTCATGCATTATAATTATGTTACTTAAAATATTCATGAGTCTATACTTATAACGTTCAAGTGTTAGACTATTTTATTAAATATTATTAGACTAGTTTAGCCCTTTATATCATTTTAAACATGTTATTAGGTCTGACTTTATACCTTATCTACAACACTGTCTGAGGGCACACACGTCCCGCATACAGACCAAGGAAGTTTAACACAGAGAAATCTGACGGCCTGTTTATATTTATTATATCAGACCAGATGTCAGTCCCTTTCTATATAAGAGAGCAGTCCAATCTCACAAAAATAATAAAATATTGTGGATTTTGTTCTCATGACGTAAAATAAACATAAAAAAACATGTAAATACGTACAATACTATGTAAAACTGAATAAATCCGACTTACTGTTATTGTCAATTATAAGTGGGACTGGAACTTGTTTTATTTATTACTTATTGTACTGTGAATGTTATATCCTTAGACAGCCATACGAGCCATTAATCTTTGCTGTTAAATTTGTCCATGTAATATGTAATGGGGAAATCATAGGATTTGCAGACATCTATAATAAAATTTTAATTAATAGGGCGATTCTGTGAGTGCAGGAGCTGACCATCTATGTAATACGCTCGAGTGGTGTGGAGAACTATTACATACAATTTTCTTAAATAAAAGATTTACTTCCACCTTAAATTACATTAATGATCTTAGATTGGACGAGAGAGTCATGGCAGCACAGGACAGAGAGGAATGCTGAATCTAGCTGGCTCAATGTGTCAAAGACACGAGAGGAACTAAAGTCTAAAGTGAAGTTGTTACTTTTTTAATGTTCACCAATAAGGTCATTATGAATATTCGGTGTAGGATGAAAACCTAATGCTAAATCAGAAGAATATCTTAAACTGATATTGCTTGACGTATTTCCTGAATTGAAAATGTTTTGACATAATTCCTGAACCGAGAAAGTTTGACAGATTTCCTACGCCGTGTTAGTGATGTTTTCGGCAAACATTAGATTATTTGCTCTAAATTGTAGGAAAGTGGGTTTATTACACACATCTCAAAGGCGTTGACAAGAGGAAAAAAATACTATTTCTCTGAGATAACTACCAAGGATGACCAGGGCTTACTCAAATATGCTAAATAATACGATTCCCCTTTATCGTGCTACTTTTTTTTCTTTTTCTGATTAAGAAAACAGCTACTGTAACGAATAATGGTGGAATCAAATCCGGCATCATTTTTTTTCTTAAATCTGTTTATTGCTTATTCCAATCGATGCATCGACTTTATAAAAAAAATCAAATTTTGATCGAATTGTTTCTTTTCAATTGCTTTTATTTTCTAAAAGTCAAACGTGACAAACTAAACGGATAGTTAGTGACACTCATCTCTTAAATCATCCTATCATTTTCTTCTAACTTATAAGAAATTCATCAAATGCGAATTTGATCGCATCGATACTCTGCCTGGACCAAACGTGGGCCTATATCAATCCTATCAAATATTTATTTTTTTAAATCTCATGAAAAATAAACATTTAATATTTGTCATTTTGTTGGTTTCCTTTTTTTTTTAAAAAATGTTTCTATAAATTCTTGTTCTTTTCATTTATTTATTCATCTATTTATTCAGTCTGTTTGTTCATTAAAAAGTGTTAATTTTTTTTTCCCTATATATATATCAAGTACTTCCAATTAAGTTCCGACTCGTATAAAACATTAGCAACGTTACTGTTGCATCTTCTAACCGGATCTTGGTTTATTTGACAGATTAATGATAAAGAATGCATGTTTTCCCTTGTAATTTATGACTAGCAGACAAAACACTTTTTTTAATGAGGTAAATGAGTGTCGGCGCTTAAACGTGTGTGTGTGTGTGTGTGTGTGTGTGTGTGTGTGTGCTCGTTCATGATAGGAAGAATGAATTAGAGAGAGAGAGAGAGAGAGAGAGAGAGAGAGAGAGAGAGAGAGAGAGAGAGAGAAAACACACACACACACACACACACAGAGAGAGAGAAAACACACACACACACACACAGAGAGAGAGAGAGAGAGAGAGAGAGAGAGAGAGAGAGAGAGAGAGAGAGAGAGATCGGATGCAAGTATGATATTTCCACATCTCTGTCCCTCATTACTCAGGAAAGGGGACGGTAGAAAAATTGGAAGCCCCGTCATCAATAGCTCGAAAGCTGGCGTTCAAATTGTCATGTTTTGGGACGGAAATATGACGCCCTTCCTGTTTCACTGCCTTCATTTCGACGCATGAAGGATGCGCAAACGACCCGTCCATATGAGAACCGTCTTTTAACATGCCTGTTCTGCCGCTGAGATGTTTTTGCTATTTTGTTTTTAGTGGGTTGGTTTTCTTTTCTTCTTTTTCTTTCTTTTTTTTCCCTTCCTTATTTTCTTGCTTGCGGGGGAGGGGGGGGGGGGGGATGGGGGTTGTGTTTTTTTTTTCAAGCTCATTTTGCAATCAATGCTTTTTTTTTTTAACGTGTCTAGTGAAAGTGAAAGACGCAATGAAGTATGGACCTCAATTCTTTACGAACCACTGAAAGAATGTTAGGTTTTTGTATATTTTAGCGGTGAATGCAATTTTATAAAATTGTAAGCTTTTATATAAGGACAACATCGACTAAATGTGCTCAAATCTATTTACAGTGGGTCCTTAGCCAACAGGAACATTTGACATATATGACGAGACATGACACTATTGAAGCGCTATTACTTATCTTTCCGTCCGAGACAACGTTTAGAGCTAAATGTACTCATTTTACATCTCAGTTCCGAGAGAGCATTCGAGTAAAGAGCCTTCCAAAATGGACTCAACTATTCGCCGCATGCAGCAGGACTCGACTCGAGCCCGGGACCTACAATGTAAGAAGAGTGTCATACAATAAGACCCAAAATCATAATATTATTATGGAATCGATTATTAACGACCTCGTTTAGCCAGTTAGTTATACAGCAGATGTAAAGAGGCATGTCTCAAGTGTGGTCGAGCGTCTTCCGATTGAAACACTTGTTGGTGGGTTTAAAGTGACATGTGCATGTCGGTTTAAGCAGACCTGCCTCCCATTATGAAAAACGTGTAGAATTACGAACTTTTGGTTCCGATTTCAAAACTTTATAAGCATCTCTAAGTCGTTAAAACTTATCGAAAATGAAAGTTGATGCAAGGACTTGAATTGTTATTTAATCCTTGTGAATGTGAGGGTAATTTCTTTTTCTATTTTTATATGGACAACAATTTTTATCTCCTAAGAATAACGAATTTTTTAATTTTTATGTTAGCAGGTCTGGTTTAGGTAATTGATGTTCATACATGAAGACTTGCTCTTTGAGCTCTAACAAGACCCTCTGTTTTATATGGATGCAATGTAAAAATAAACGATGTTTTCAATCAATGTGTCAAGAATTTATAAAGATAGCTTGAAATCGATATTCTGCATGAATATATAAATTTCATCAAAGATACCGAATAATTTGTTTTTATGTTGAAAATCTGTGATTCAGGAAAACTGTAGCGTTAAGCGGGGTATGTGGTACAGCGGGATACAGTATGCAGAGATTATATTACATTTATGGATATTTACTAACACCTTAGACAATATCGAATAATATTACGATTATGACGATATTTATTTTGAACTTTAAAGTACATGGTAACTGGTAACATTTACCACGTGACAGTACATACATGGAACCTTAAAAGTGTCAAATGACAATCTTTAAGAGACACCAAAAGTGCACCAAAATTGAACACAAGTGAAACAATTAGTTATCAAGTTTGTTTACAATTTATGTAAATTGTAAATTTATGTAAATTTATGATGGATAGGCGAAAGCAATTCGTTCTTGTTCAGAAGGCTTTCGCAGTAGACACATATAAAACAAGTCTTTTAAATCACCACGGCGTCGATTTGCAACAAAATTCAACATTGACAGGCGAAAACCTCAAGAAATCCCATCAAAGGAAAGCATAATGAGATGGCTTTGTGCTTTCAAACGATTTACATAGATATGTACACAATCAGAATTCCGACTAAACAACAGTTGCCGTGGTGCTAAAACACGCTTGCAACATAACTTCAAAATTAGAACAACCTGGGAAATATATATATATTCGTCGACGTGGGTTTGAATCTTTGCGGCAAATTGTGAAAGATGATTTCATCTCAAACTATCATAAAGTATAAATGCATCAAGGCCTTGTAAGTGCGCTTCATCAGTGGGGACTTTCCACCTGTCCAACATGTACCCGATGTGGGCAAGAACGCGAAACGGCAGAGCATCTAGTCGAACGGTGTGTTGTGACGATGCTACCGGGCGCGACGGTGCACGAATGCGGACCGGACTTTGCTGATTGGGTCGATCGTCATATCATAATAGTGTGAGAACCATGCTGCCATCACTGTGGCAAAACAATGGATAGATGGCATATATCCCGATATGGTGACGCATCTGGGCCTCAGGGCAGGGGCGAGGCTGACAGAGGCAATGTCTGACGCCTTGCAAAAGGAAAGCTACCACAAGTGTGTTGAAGCATGCCAAGATAGTTGCCATCCTGAAGCCACAGAAACCGGCGAAGGAGGCCGACAATTACAGACAATTACACTTCTGAGCTGCCTGTACAAACTTTTGGAGCGTGTACTACTGAACCGATGATGGCAGGTTCATGACGCTGCCCTGCCACCCGAGCAGGCGGGCTTCAGAGAAGGGAGGTGTACAACGGAGCAGGTCATTGCCCTTACACGGCATATTGAAGCAGGGTTCGAAGAGAAACAGGAAACTGGTGCTGTGTTTATAGACCTACCAGCGGCATTAGATATAGTGTGGTGCGAAGGGTTAATGCTCAAACTTGCAAAAATCATAAGGTGCAAAAAGTTCTTGAAGTTGTTCTCTTCAATCTTAGGGGAAAGACAATTCCACGTCGCCCTGGGAGACAGGAGAATGCTGGGACAATGAGTGGAGATTGATGAAAGATAAAACTAATGGTTCTCGCATGAGGGAGCAGCCATTTTTTTTGCTCGAATTCAGTAAAAGATGGTTGGCAGATCACTTTAGATCAGCGGTGGAACAAACCATCCCTGGAGCCCCTATGGCCCAGAAAAAAGTCCCTTAGATTTCCATCTGTGATGCTTTCCGTTTCAGAAGAACAGTAAGAGTGTTATTTAAGGACACCTTCTTCTTCTTTCAGCAATGTTGCCATAATGAATGCCACATCTCCATGCATCTCGGTTCATAGCATTATCTTCCTCCAGTCTCAGTTCTTTCATATCGTCTTTTACCCTATCCATCCATCTAGTCTTTGGGCGTCTCTTTTTTTCTGTTTCCCGCTAATTGTATATCCAATTCTTTCTTTCCCACACACTCCCTCTCTCGTCCCTTAACATGTCCGAACCATTTCAATCCATCTTGTCTCATCTTTATTGATACAGTTTTCACTTCAGTCAACCTTCGAATTCGTTCGAAGAAGAAGAAGAAGAAGAAGAAGAAGATGAGGAGGAGGAGGAGAGGAGCAGGACGACGACGACGACGAGGAGGAGAGGAAAAGATACAAGCTCCTAGTCATATTAAAGTTAAAGCCTAAATATTGAGGTGTTAATGATAATAGCTTTCTTTTAGACATATCATCGCCAAGCGGTATGCAATTGTAGCTCGCCGTTCAGTATCGTAATCTTATTATTGGCTCTATTTATTATGTTTGTATCTACATACAGACACACGGTCCAAAAATAGTCTATTGATGAAGCATGCTGTTTCACGATCATGCGTCAAACTACTTTTTGTCAAAATAAAGAATTATTTTGGACACAAGTTCATAAAGCACTGTGAATTTGATAAAACTCTCGCGGATTTTGGATTTACAGCGATACTCGATATGTAACAGATAATATATTACTTACTGCCTGTCTCTCGTATATATCCGAGAAAAACAAAACAAAAGGCAAATTATGTGAAAGGAACTCGGCAGCAAATCTTGGCTAAAAAGAAAGGGATGATCTGGACTGTCAAGTACTCACTTCACGGCTTGTTTGTTTTGAAGGGTTTTACGGCGGTTTCAACTATTTGGGGTCGTTTCAGCGACTGCATAATATAAAAACATAATGAACTACAATTTAAATGGATTTAAGAGGCCTAAATAAAGATCTAAAAAAAAAAAAAAAAAAAAGAAAGAAAGAAAGAAACACAAGGTGACATGTTCAAACAGAAAATAGAAGATCTAAGAGCGATATATCCATGTGTCTAGTCTAAGACCCATCTAAAAGTCCAAACAATAAAAAAAAAGCACAAGAATCCTATAAAGAGGGTACCTTAAAAGTTTACAGCACACATATATATAAATATGACACCGAGCGAAACCAAATGATAGAAAGGGAGCACGAAGCCATAAGGAAACGGACAAAGTTGCAAAAGGATATAGAGAAAGCAAGTGTGTGGACCGACTTGATCCGACAACCCAAATTGTTATGAGCTTTTTTTGTATTGTAAATTTATATTTTCAAATCAGACCAAAATTTTTGCATTCCCTTATGTGCATATAAGTGTGAAGAGCTTGTGTGAAACCCATCGGTCTTGAATGAGCATTGTTCATCCCTCCTTTCGGAAATTACACCCATCACTTTGCTCTGGAATGTTCTCCTTTTTACTTTGTCCAGTAAAAACTCTTATAGTAAAATAGAGAACAGATGAAGATTCCAAGAGGACAATATCTTTATCAGTGTACATAGAGATCACCTTAACGTGTTATCCAGACAATCACAGAATCTGAAAAAAGAAGAATGCACACAAATGCTTACACTAACACATCAGCATACATTTAAAACAAAGATATAACAGTACATAACAGAGAAATGATTTACAAGGAAAAAAAAGTCATCTACCAAAACTATAACTATATAATTGACTGTTTCCCTACCAACCAAGGACTCCAGCAAGGGGCAGGATAAAACTAAGTAATCTCATTCTAAGACAGAAAGCAAGTTGATAAAAAGATATAAGGGGATAGAAAACACAAGTGACCTCCTGCCCACCTTGGGAGGTCAAAAGACTCCGCCCATACCTGGAATCTATAACAATAACTTTTTTTTTTTTCAGATGGCATGACAACATTAAAGTTTCCTTTCCTCATACAGCAACAGTCATAGGCAAGGGTCAAAAGCAAGGGAAAAAATCCACTTTTCAAACAAAGTCAGTGGCCTCCAAATACCTTAAACTGAAATCTCTTAATGAGGAAATACATTTGCCAGCTTTTTAGTTAATTTTAGTCTTATAACAACTTTTACGACACTTTTGTTTTTCATGTCATTTTAGTGCTTAAGAAAAGGAATATGGTACATAATACAAAAGGACGTTTCGATACAAGTACAAGCACCAAAGAAAACATAAGACAAAGGGAACTGGTTTAATTAGGGAAGGGAAGATTCCTTGATCAATCCACTGATGTGCATATTTTAACATTGCCTAGAAGTCAATTCCACTTCAAGCAAGGAATCCCAATAGATACACTACACTCAAATATTTACAAACTATCAAAACTAATAGTTACAAAAGCACCATGACGAGAAAAAAAATGTCACCTCTCAAAAAAAAAAAAAATTTAAAAATTCCGTAGTAGATTTAATTGTCTCCTCCCAGATATAGATCCTCGCCAGAAGCTGGGAAGAAAAAAAAAACGAGAAATCTCAAGACAGAGAGCAACATGGAAAGGGAACACAGATAAAGGGGATAGAAGATACAGCACGTGACCTCTCTTCCCACCGTGGGAGGTCAGAAAACTCCACCCAGTTCTATTTATGTCATACCATTCAATCTGTAGTAGTCTTCTCATACAGTCATTGATGAAGGACTGTATTTTATGGCTGTGGTCTTGTCTTGAATCGTCGCCAAAAATGAAAAACCTAACAGTAATTAACTATAACAAAGATATGATTTACAAGAAAAAAAACAGACCTCTGACCATTTTTTAAAAAATCATATATTCATCTGTCTCAAGCAGTTATGGATCAAAGTCAGGGCCAAGGTAAAAACAAGAAGTCTGGTCCCAAGGACAGAGAGCAACATGGAAGGAGAAAATAGATTTGGGGGGATAGAAGACACAGCAAGAGTAGTCTCCCAAACTTACCATAGGAAGGCGAAAGACCCCTTAACACTGGACAGGATCATCATCATCAAGTGCCAGGCCTGTTGCAGACATCGGCGATCATGTCCCTCCAACCATATCTGTTCTCAGATCTTCTCAATAGCTCGATTCCTGTTCCTCCTCCACAAATCCATCCGTTCAGATTGTCAATGTAATCTATCCTCTTTCTCCCTCTTCTTTTCTTCCCAGCAACTTTACCCGTAAGTACAACCTTTTCAATTCCGTTTTTTCTGTAAATATGTCCAAGAAATTTTAACTGTCTTTTTCTGATGGTGTTTACCAAAGTTGGTCGTACTCCAATTTCTTTTAATATCTCCTCGTTTTTTATTTTATCTTTCCATGAGATTCTAAGAATGCATCTATAAAATTTCGGCTGCAGTTATTCTATGTTCACATCCTTTATTAATCTTCCAACACTCGCTGCCATAAAGAAGCACAGACCACACGTATGATTTCATTACCCGGAGTTTTGTTGCAATCTCAATGTTGTGGTTGGTCATGATTTGCTTTAATGGATTATATGTGTTCTTTGCTAAAGGATACAATTTGTCAATCCCTTCAATACTCAACGGTCATAAGTGCTCTAAAAAATAATGCTAAGTGAATTGACTAGTTCTGAAAAAAAAGGTGGCTCACTCAGAAAAGGAAACCGTCAAGGGCTTGGGTAAAAACAATTAGTTTCAATCATGGTCAAGAACAGAAAGCGATGTTGAAAGGAAATACATGAATGGGATGAGAGGGATGTGAAAAACAGAAGGGAAATAATCCACAAGTAGCTCTCACAAACACCTTACTAGACAAAGATGACAGCAACAAACACAACATAATGGTTGTATAATGTGATTACAAAAAAGCAAGTTTTAATTGGAAAAATATTGCACCTATGCACAACCTTTCGTTACATAATCATTTTATTTCATAAATGGTATAGTAAATGAACATTCTATCATCTGCATACTTTACCCATTTCAGCATATACCCTCCAGAAAAGTTCCATTAAAATGCCTTTAGATTTATACAATAAACGGTGCTTGCGACACTTCGGGAATGTCAGCACCAAAGAAGAGAATAACCGATGCACAATACAAAATAATATGAATTAAGAGTTAAGCAAATGACACTTATGGACACATAAGAAAAAATAAATATATTTGAGCAGCTATCTACTCCTGTGCTAGGCTTAAGGCCACCCAAAGTCTCACACAGAATAACACATGAAAAAAATATTGCAATATCACAATCTGTAGTAATCTATGTTTTATAAAAAGTTGCAACAGTCAGTCGCATTTCAATCTGTATCGCAAATAGTTTACATACACAGTGATCTACGCTTACATGCTTACCTAGAGTTATACAGAAATTCACAGATTTCAAATGAAACCAACACAATAAATTGTATATCTGAAGAACAAAATAATTTTTCTCCTCCCCACACCCCCATCTTGACCTCCAAACTATGTCATTTAATAGTTGGAAAACAGTTGGGCTATCCTACATTATATAAAGGATTTCCAAAAGTTGTTAAGACGCCATTATTTAAAAACAATATTACACAATACTCATTCGTTTTGAGATGGAAAGGGTTAGCATAAACACTAGCATTGTGCATGAAACAAAACTCGCCTTGGAAAACTTCTCTCAAATCTGAGGATAGCTCACTTGTTCTTAATACTACCAAAATATTGTAATATAATGATATGATCACAATAATATAAAGATGCTTTTTATCAAAACGAATGGAGTGTGAATGGAGATTAAAAAAGAAAGTGGTTGATTCCCATTCATGTTGAATTTGACTTTATATTCACATTTCATGTCTGTCCACTCTAATCTAATACCAGACTCAGGCTATTGCTTACATTCATCATTTCTTTTTTTTAATAGATTGACCAACAATATTTTTTTCTTTAATTGTCTTTATTTGACCTCCTGGAGTAATTTATATTTAGGTTTATTTCAAGGAAAGACTGAAATAATCGACCAGCAGTTGAGCTTAATAAAACCAACAAGTTCCAAGATGAAAAATTCCTATAGATCATTATTTGGAAGTTTGAAAATACTAGAGTGCTTGCGATTTGGCATCAGAGCAACAAGAATTAAGTACTTGCTCAAGTAAAAAGCTACCATCTAAAGGTTTTGAATCATAATTTCTATAATGAATTTTATAACATGTATAACAATTTACAATACAAAATAAGTTCAGCACGTATCAGCTTTTTTCGACCAAGAATGGATTTTGATGCCCAATTCCTTCACATTTCACAATCCACGTCCCATCGTCTCCCTGTTCAGCTTCAAAATGTGCCTTGAAAGACAATAAAAGAAAACTTTTTAAATTAAAATGACTAAATGATCAACAAAAGCAGGAAATAGTAATCAAACTTTTGAGCTTTTTTTGAAGGAAAGAATGGCAGAAGAGAGTCATTTTTTCTTTCATCAAATGAGGTGAGTTTTGAATTAATTTCCTTAGAAAAAAAAAACATTCAGAAGTGACACATTTGAATGTTTATGGTTTTATCATATTATACAATTATCTGTAATCTTAAATAAGCTCTTTAAAAAAATCTTTTAAAAAACTTAATTTTCACTTTGACCTTGTGAACTCCACAGATGAATATTGCCTCAAACACACTAAGTTATAATTAATACTTTATTTTTAAATTTTTTAATGAAATCTTTATGAATGTTAAGTGTTAATAGCGTCTTTTTCTTTTGCATGTTAATAAAAGATTCATCATAATCTATTTTTGCTTGTCAAATTGAGGTATTTCAATCAATCTATGATAGAGTATTTACCTCGGTCATAAGGCGTGCCATGTGAATTGCTGTTTGTGTGTGTAATGTCAGGGGTCCACATCTCATCTGAGTCTGTCCCTTGGCTAATGTCATTAAAACTATAAGCTGATGAGAAAATAAACCAAGTATGCCATGAGTAAGACTATTTTCAATTTTATTCTGGTCTAGTAGCAATTATTTTCCATAAGTTTCCTTCCCCCGAATAAATCAGTTTTTCAAGGTCTGTATTTGGAACAACAGACAAGAATGAGAGCTCTTGTGATCTTTTATCGATCTTACTTTGAAAACAAACAAATGTAAGTTATAGGACAAAATCAGGAAAATTCTAAGTCACAAAAGCTAAAGTACCCTGTTAATGGATGGACTAAATTATGGTTACACATCAGATCATCATTTAGTCAGCCCTTTCTCCTGCTGGTCACATATTAATACTCCCATGATAATATCCCAATACCTTCCCAGTTCACACCCATTTTGTTTCCAATCTTTTGACTTTTTTATAGTCTGGAATTTTAAAATAATTTTTTATACTTTTCCCCCAATTTAATCGACTCACTAGAACTCTGTCTCTGTGAATGTGCTGTTGTGATTGTACTAAGAGCAACACAAGGGAGTTAATCAAACAAACTACAATTGAGATTAAAAGGAATAACAACCCCAATAATTATTTTAAAAACAAGCTTTGAGATGGAAAATTCGTTGAACAGAAGAAAGTTTTGAACACATAAGTAAAAAAAATTATTTAAATATAAAAATAAAATCCCGTTTATTCATCCCACACGGAAAATTTGTCTCTAGGGCCTATTCCAAGGGAAGACTGGAATAACCCAGGCGTCAGCCACAGTGCAGCGCCACAAATTGAGCTTGAGCGAGGTGACTTGCTCAAGGCCACAGAGCGCAGGGGCGGGTGATCGAACTCAGTCCCTTTCGGGTACGAAGCAAAGACCGTACTGGTGAGCCACACTGCCCCTCTAATGTGACTCTAACGCTAATGAAGACACACAATTTGTTTGGTGAAAAACTTCACTTAGATTCCATATGCCTCATCAAATTTTGTTTGTGTTTATATTTGCTTTTCCTGTTTTGCAGGATGATCGATAGTCTTTGTATACATATATTGAGGCACTGTTGATCAGTAATTCTTATATGACAGTCAGAAATGAATAGACCTAAATAATCATTGATTTGAAATTAATATGCAGTAGTAATTGTTGGTTTAATTGTCTGCTCTCTTTTCTCAGTAAGGCAATGAGTGCCTGCCCAAACAGAAAAATTAACTGCGAATATCTCCTCTTAAAAAAAAAAAAATTCCTTCCAATACAACTTCGCCTCGCAGGCTGCTTAATTCCTAGTTGTATCATATTACTGCCCTTTTGGGAAAACGTTAAGATCTAACATAAGGTTAGGGCACAGTTGAACCACATTGGTAAAACGTTCAAGAGTTACTTACCTGATCTTGTAGGTAATCATCAACACAACCATTGCTTGAAATTCCCCTCAACAACTCCTCGGAAGCTGCAATGCCTGAGTCCTCTGCTCTTGCTCCTGAAAAGGTAACAGGAATATATTTTATCACAGAAGTCATGTACTTAGGTTCCTTCTCTCTGATGCTAAAAAAAGATTTACACAGGTACATTTGTCACCAAGGTATTTTAAAAATTCTGTTTTTAAACAAAGAAAACATTGAGAAGTTGGTGAAATTTCAAGAAAGCAATTCAACGGAAAGCAGCTCAGTAGAGTAGGATATATTTAGTAAAATCCCAAGTTATTGTTGAAATTATTTTTAAATGTTTCTCTCATTTTTCCTCAGCAGATTAAACTTCATTTAAACTCCATTTATTATATGGAACAACCTTCCCCCCCCCCCCCCCCCCAAAAAAAAAAAATTCATTCTTTTCATGAATACTCTCTAGTATGTAAGATAATAATTTCCATCAATTTCTATCTATCAGTATCACAGCACATAAGGGAATTAAATTGTGAGAAAATGGACACAGAATGACAATTTATTGACAAATATGATTTCTGTGTAGTAAAATTTAGAGGTAGTATTCAATGTGTTTATGGTAAATTCTTAAAATTTCCAGGTTTATTCTTCATCTTATTATCTTTTTTTTCTTCTTTCGTGGTCAGACATCTGTTTGGCTGTTTCGAGTGTCTACTTCAAGATCTGATTTAAATCAATAGAAGTTAAAGAAAACAACATAATGCAATTTATAAACATTATCTCACTTGGTTTTCCCAGAGCTGATCCTCCAAAAAGGCAGCCTGTACTCGTTTCTGCTACAATCCTGCAAAATCAATTTCACTTTCATTTGATTCTTATAAAAGACATTATTTTATAAAATGGAAAATGGAAAAACAAAATTGATTTACCGGAAATCATCTTTCACTCCCTCTTGGGTTCTAGTGTAATGCGGTGACCAGCTTAATGGAATATTAACTCATATAATATAATATAATATAAAATAATATAATATGAATTTATCTTATTCTACTTTGAAGACAGGCTTTAGTATACAGAAGATGACAGTAAGTAGCCATTTATTTATGTAATATTAGTGTGGGCTCTGTCATATGTTGGATGAATAAAAATATATACGAAAAAATGAATGAATTAGGAAAGAGATAGGGAAGATAAGAACAGCGAGCTATATGATGAAATAAATATGTGAAATTGTTACTCAACTTTAGCAAATTCAGTAAATTTTTTAAAGCCATAGTTTCCATAGTTGTAACGAGAGAGTCAAACATAAAAAAAGTTTTAGAATTGAGAATAATTTTTTACATTGGACAAATCGACTCTATTTAATCCTTGAAACCATCATCATTATCATCATCTGAAGCCCCATTATTTTTCAAAGGTATGCTAATATTTCACTTACATAGTCCCTAGACCTGACCCAAAGGCTGCATTGTCTGGCTCTTTGACACTATCCTGACACAACTCAACATTAGGAACCGCTTTCTTTAATACACTAGAAATACTTTGAGACACTTTATTTGAAAGCTGGAATAGAGAATAAAAGCACATTGTTAGACATTTTGAAAAATAAGAAAATTTGTTGTTTTCGTTTGTTGTTAGCAGTTTCACAGCTTCCACTATTAGGTCATGTCAGCATCAATAAAAGGAAGAGAATAGGTAGTCAAGAGATTTAGGTTAAGCTAATGAGCAATTTACAAAATAAAGTAAGACAGAAAATGTTCAACAAAGATCATGGGTAGCTCCAAGCGCAAAATATCCTTGTAGCTAGCCTAAAAACATGTTTAAGTTCCAGGCTGCCACTGTGACATGATCTCCATCCAAAGAAATAAATTCAAATGGTATTTAAGGCACATATTTAAAACCTGACAAAAACAATGTATCTAATGATTTACAAGATAAAGAAATCATGCCTGAAGCGGGGCTTTAACCTGGGATTTTCAGTGTCAAAGTGCAATGCCTTAATCACTCGGATACCTTGCCCCTTAGTGGCATTTCAAAATTTAAAAATTGAAAGAAAAGGCCACTTATGTTAATAAAATTGTTTGCAAAAATTTACGAGAAGATCATTTTAAAACTTAAATCCAATCTTGTCTAGACTTACATGGTTAGGAAGAGATCCGGCTACAAAAGAACGGCTGTATATCTTGGTCAAATCCCCTCGCTTCAGTAGAGAATCTTTGACTCCAGTAAGACACAAGACAGGATGGGCTGTGACAATGACTTCACCACCACCTTTTGGAAAATATCCTCTAAGAATTGAAGGATAAGTAAAATCAGCAAAATTGTGATTTTTTCACCCTGAGACCAATCTAACCCAGAGGTCAAGTATATATATATAAAATTTTAATTTATGACAACAACGTTTCTTAAATTCTCAATGGATTATTCTTTTAATTTTTCAGAGTGAAAAAAACCTGGCAAATTGTGAGAAGATGAAATTGGCTGCACTGATAATAGTACAATTATGGAAAGCCTCTCTACCCTATAATCAAAATGATTTGTACCATCATAAATTGAAAATGTCTCTTTTCTCTCTATACTGCCTTGTCAGCTTATATGAGGGAAGAAATTTTTTTTTAAAGACTTCGTTATACTAGAAGGCAAATAGTCTGATTAACCAAATGGGTTAAAAACAAAACAAAAAGCCAGCAAAGAGTAGTTGAATTATAATCATTAATCATGATTACGTGCATCGTTGCCGCCCGTCTGGATGAATTAAAAAAAAATTAAGTGTCATATCTCAAACCCAGAGACTTTAATTATCTAAGCATCTTTATTATATATACATGATCTTTTTAGCATAAATGACACAATAACAAAATTACTCGCTACATCATACTCTATCTTTATATACATCTAATTTCTTCCCATAAGATCTTATTTAGATGCACCTAACAAATTAGAACTGTTTAGACAGAAGAGAGAGAAAAAATTAACCCTTTATGGAGTTGAATCAAGTCTGTTTGCAAGAAAGAGACTGAGCTACCCTTATAATCAGTAAAGTAAAATAAGTTCTATGTCTAAAACCAACATTGGGGGTTGCACTGCTAGCAGAGCATTGTCCTAGGTCAACAAGATAATAAGGTATATATTGATGTAGAATGTATTACAACTAATGACGACTGTAATAAAATATGACATGAGATCTATTTAACCAAATAAAGGGCAATATTGAAATTCAAATTTATCAACTTTACCTTCTCTTAATGTCAATATCAAATTTCATGCCAAACTTCTCCGCTATTGGTTTGAAAACCTGTTGAAGAAAAAAAACAAATGTCAAACATTCATAGAAGCAGCAAATGTATTTTAACATTAAGCAGACAAAGAGGTCAATGGCTCTTTTGAACTTCTTTTCGATTTTCTACCAAAATCACATGTATGCTTTTAATTCCATTTTGAACATTCTTAAGTTAGAAACAAGATAGCTCACAATGAGACACCTTGAATACGAGGTGTGTTTAGTTTAATAATTATCCGAACTGGCCTCATAACATGAAAATGGCTCACTGAATAAACTATTCTTTGAAGCCTTTGAAAGAGTCCTGGAAAATTGACACACTGATTCCAATAATCCCGAAGAGAATGGAATACTCCTGAAGGTTTCTAGTTGTCACCATGTCAAGCATCCTTTGCAATTCTCTCTAAACATCATCAATGCTTGGAAAAAGCCACATAAGAGATCAATGGTTTGCATGTTTTTGAGATCAGAAATTGCTGAACTGCTAATGTTTAAAGAGCAGGGGCAATGATGTGGTGCAAAAAACACCGTCCAAATCACAAAACATCGATGTTAAAGCGTTGGTTTACAGATTGGTCAAGAATTCCAAATTTTTGATGGACGATTCCTCTTCAGTCAAGGAAAACAATAAGCATGGATATCATTGTGCTCTTTACCTGAATGGGCCTTCTTTGGACGTGCAAACATTACATTGTAATAACTGCATTTTTGTCTTCTGGTCATGACAGTAAATCTATGATTTATCACTTGTGGTTGTAACTAGAAACGAGTTGTCATTCTCACTGACATTGAAAAGTTTTATGCACATGTTTATCCATTTCTGGTTTTGATCAGCTATGAGAAGCTGATGCACAAACTTTGGGAAAACATTCCTTTAAACAACACTTTAATGGCAATCTTTGTGAACAACATCGCTAAATGATTGAACAATTTCTGTTGTTGCTGCATTATAAAACTGAGGTTGATATGAGGGATTAAATCATATATACATCAATATACAAGATTTTTACTTAATTATTAATTGATAGCAAATGTTAAAATTTGGATTTTATTATTATATAAAGATAGAAACGATGAGGTGCATGCAATTTCAATATACACCTGTTGAATTGCACATCAAAATATTCACAGTCGAAATGAAATGCAATTTCATAGTGAATTCATTCTGTGAGTTTTTGTTTTGTCTTGTGTGGGTGGGTGTGGGGTTGTTATTTTGTTATTCTTTTAAAGTTTGCATTTTTGTTTCCTTTTCTTTTCAAAAGAAAATGTTATTCTCATATATATGCAAAATAATCTAGTGGCTTACTAGAGTTGTGTAGTCAATCTGAGGCGCCATATCACAGTTAGTACCACCCTTCAACTGTAAAGATGTTTGGTGATAACTGTACAGAATGCAGGGCAGAGCAGCTTGCATGAGCAGACAAATGCTCCTGAGGAAAATATTTCCAATATTTCAAATAACTAATGTACATCTATATATATATTATATCAATCAGTAGCTGGTGAAAGCTCTAATCTAATTTTAAAATAAAATATAATTCCCTTTATAAAGCACCTTGAGCACGTTTAGTGGATATTGCGCTATATAAAAGCTCAATATTTTTTCAGCCCCTAAAGGAAATTATTCTTTAAGATCTTTTCCAAAAGCAGACTGGAATAACCCAAGAGATAACTGCAGTGCAACGCTACAGCTGGGTTAGATGACATTTTCAAAGCACAGAGCTCGAATCAAGCTTAGTACTATCTGGATACAAAGCAAAGACTGTGCCATGTTGCCCCTAGGGGCAAACAAGTACAAACGTACTCAGGAATGACCAAGCCATAAGCACATTCTTCTTTCAAACAATATACTCAAATGTCTGGAATAAATAAATCAACAAATGGCAATAAATAAATCACTTTTCAAAGAGACAAACATCTAAATGTGATCCTCCAGAGAGAACAGCTCATCAATGACCTGAGAAAAATATAAAAAATCTACTTCGAAAACAATTGCAGAGTCATTAAGAAAGGAAGAGAAGAAAATCAATAATAGAAGATCCAGTAAAAATTGAGGCCTAGGTCTATAACAAGAAGCCATTTATCAAGTTTGCAAACCTACCCCCTCCAATATGATATCTATTTGTGCTTGGCCATATAATGAAACAATCAAATATAGAATTATCAAATGAAATTTTCAAGCCATTCCATTGTCATGTTACTCGTATTAAACTTGCAATATATATCTTAATACTCTTTTAATAGAAAATGCAATTCATCATGCCTGACTGGACTGTTTAATGTTTAAATTGTGACCATACGTCAATCAGGTATTATGTCGGAATGAACTTTAT
>NC_088360.1:8473911-8506411 GCF_034508935.2 Berghia stephanieae | reverse complement strand
CTTCTTTTTGATATACTAGAGTAAGAAATAATCAATTATTTAATTAAGTTAAATAATTATATTCTTAATCTAAGTTCCATAAAAATGAAAGCCACGTTTTGTCTATAAATAAATTCATTTCAATTCATTAAAACAACAAAACTGATTTTCCTATCCTTCTTGAAAAAATAAGTCATTACCCAGAAGTAAAATAAAATAGAAACTTTGAATGAAAAGTATTGTAATAAACAATAACAATCTCAATTCTAGTTTTCACAATTGTACACAGATTTTTTCGATAGCACCTCACATCTACAAATATAAATTAAATAAATTTGCCGATCAGTTTAAGAGTAGGGCTTGATTCCACTCGAACCAAAATTTGTACACACACATTAATGTCAATTGAAAAACAATCAAATAACAGGTTTGGATAATGTAAAAAGTGTCAGAGATTCAATGCACATAAGACAAAGGAAAATCCAAACATGAAGAAAACATTTAGATTCATTTTGTTTGTTTTTGTTTTCAACATAGATCTCAATTCAAACAAACGTATTTATTTATATATTTACTATTCCGGCTAAATTCATTCAATAGGAATTGCTTTAAGATTCATAATTGGCATTCAGATCAATCACTTAATAGAAGTAATTAACATTTGATCCCATATGGAGATGATGGGTTTGAAACTAAAAAAGCCTTAAGAGTTATCACGTGCTTAAATCAGTATTCCAAATTTCTTTATTGTCTCTTTATTGTTTTCATATATTCGTGATTTCAAATATTTTCTGATTTATTGAATCAAAGACAACCTCAGCTTTTTCAAACACTGCCAAATACTCCAAAATGACCACAGCGAAAGCAAAATCTGTTGCCCATATAAGGATAAATTATTATCATTATTTATATATATATATATATATATATATATATATATATATATATATATATATATATATATATATATATATATATATATATATATATATATATATATATATATATATATATATATATATATATATATATATATATATATATATATTGAATCGCGTTTGATACAAATATGGTACGGATAGTGCTCGACATGTAGCAATGGAACGAATTATTATTTCAATATTTACCAAAATGTTGGAGTCAGTCTACATCGATGTTTCAGGCCTAATCAGCCATCGTCAGGACTGTGTGTTACATGAGTTTGGTTTGTTGTCTGTTGGTGTCTGAACATCAGACAACAAACCAAACTCATGTAACACACAGTCCTGACGATGGCTGATTAGGCCTGAAACATCGATGTAGACTGACTCCAACATTGTGGTAAATATTGAAATAATATATATATATATATACATATATATATATATAATATATATATATATATATATATATATATATATATATATATATATATATGTATATATATATATATACTGAAGAAGTGGACAAAAGCCACAGAAACGAACGTCTTGGCCATATCATGTGAGTGACAATTTATATGTTACATTAGCTCTAACCATCATTATCGAGCACTTTCGTACCTACGAGTACCCACCAACACTCATAAACATATATATCTATATATATATATATATATATATATATATATATATATATATATATATATATAATTCTATTTTATATATATATTTATTTAATTATTTTTGTTATTTTCCTATGGTTAATTATTGATTTTACTGTATTGATTGGAAATTCTATGTTAATGGATGTTTCACTTGGCAATTTCCTAAAATAAATCTTTGAATTGACTTGATATTCTTTAAAATTACCTTAATCCAGGTTTGTCTCTTCCAGCTCTTATCTTTATCACTCTGATGGGAACTCTCAGGATGCATGAAAGACATGCGGACATACGTAATATTTGACCGCCCTGTGAAATATAATGATAATGAAACCTCCATAGAATTGGTGATTTAAAAAAAACAAAACCACAAAAAAAAAAAACTGATTACAATAATCACATGTAATAAAAAAAAATTCATTTTGTAACAGTTTTGGCTTTGACATAACCATAAAATATCATTCATATTCAATCATTTTATGAATATTCCTATTACATACTCAGTTTTCAAAATGTAGATAAATGACATGCCAATTTTTTTTTTTTAATTATTAATTAAAACTGAAATGTTAACGTTATAGTAGGTTGCATCTGACAGAAAATTATCCTTATAAATGTATTGATATGAAATTGTGATTTATGCAATTAAATAACAGACCCAGAGAGAAATTGTAAGGAAAAGAATCCTCATTATCTCAGAACAGAAAATATGGATATAATGTAATTTTTTAAAATTACTCTACATTTAATATTTGTAATTGTAATTAAAATATATCAACACCTGGAAAAATACCCAAGTAAAAATAACTAAAACTAAAACCCAATATCTTACAGATTCTTAAAATCTTTCTTGTCAACCAGGGATTAAACCAAGAATCTGTGGTGCCAGGTTTCAAAACCCTCTGTCCATTTATAACTAGAGATCAGAATTAATTAATAAGAATATAAAAAAAAATATTTTTAAAAACTTAAGCTTCTATATAGCATAATACCCGCTAATTGTGATCAAAGTGATTAAACAAAGGGTCCCTGACCAACAGCAACACGTAACATGAGGATCGAGACTTGACGCCTGTTAGGTGATATTACAATACACTGTTAACGGGTCCCATTGTTCACTTGAGGACGGTGAGAGAATGTGAGTAAAAAGCTTTTTCCAAAGACTAAACTATGCGCCGAGCGAGGCTCAAACTCAGTACCTCCCAATCTGAAAGCGAGTGTCATACCACTAGACCACATAACCACACATAAGGGAACTAAGCAAACAAAAAAAATAAAAATAAAAGATCTACAAACCCCCTCTAAAATGCTTCCATCAATAATCAGTCTCCCTTCTTGGTCAAACTCCTTTGCTGGTTTCTCAATTGGAATCATTCTGACTAGGGTTCTAAACCTCGGTGGGGTAAACAAAATTCTGGGAAAAAAAATAATAAAAATAACGAATAACATTTCTTAAACTTGACAAAAGAGAGTAAGTCAGAAGGTCACAAATCTAAACCTAACAAAAATTCCTTTATTAAATTACATAATCACCTCAGAGCTAAAGGGTTACATAAACTAAACACAAAATGGTTATATACATTATTATTATTTTAAGATTTTTGTTTCTGCTGTGCGACATTCTTTTGTACATCTGTTTTTTTCTTTTCTTCTCACTCTATGATTCTCTCTGTTGTAAATTCAGTGGATAATCTTTTGTGCTGTGTATCTGGGCGTTTTATTTCAATTTTTCTTTAAATTTTTTTCGGGGGTGGGGGGAGATGAGGTCTGATTTTGTGTTCTATTCTTTAATGAGATTTCCTTGTGTTTTTTTTTCCTGATTTATTATTTGTTCTGTTTCTGAGCAAGATATATTATTTTGTTTTGATAATTTTTCAAATGGCCTTGATAGAGATGGATTTTTTTAGCAGGATGAGAAGGGGGGGGGGGGGGGGGTATCACAAATTATCATCACCATATCTACTTTAGAGTTAGAGCAAATATAATATACTAAATTGTCTGTCTATGGGAGGGCAACACATAAAGACGATAGAAAAGTGTGTGAACCAAAAATTTAATTACATATTAAACAATAATATATGCAAACATTGCATGATCACACCTGTCATATGCTGCGGTTACATGTACCAAACTGTTCATACTTTCAATTGCAATACAACAAAGTGTTAAATAAAAACAAACACATTGAACCCAAAATATCATGGTAGATTATTACATAATAATGTTTAAATGTTATACATTTCTAATCAAGAATTTTTAATATTTATCCATTGGTTTACTTTTCTTTTTCTCACATCATTTGTTCGGTTTGTAATTTATTGATTCATTCATTTTGTTACCAATTTACTTTTTCATTCTGCCATTTTATTTATACAATTAAATTGCCAGAGGTAAAGATACTCACTATTTCATTACAATTACGCAACATGTTTATATCTTTTCATTTAAATACTGTCTCAAACCCTTCTTTATTCTATGTATTAAATCAAAGAGGGGAATTATTTGCAATTGTTTCAGTGAAATATTGAGGATAAATCCGAAAGTTATATAAAGCAAATTTTATGTTTCTTATGTCTAGCCGAATTTTTAATTATTTATAATTGTAGTAGTAGTAATGTAATAATGCGTTAATTTGAAATTTGTATCTTCTTTATTAATGATAATGAATATGCATTGTCCTCGATAAGACGAAAATTTTGGTATACAATCTGTTAATTATAAAAACTTCATATTGACTGTTTTAATTTTAACAGTTGTTTAATTAACGGCACAACTTTCCAATGGTTCTAGATAGTGTTACATTCAGAATTTTTATTAAACTTAAACTTAAACTCCCTGGACCCCTATAATTATATGCCATTCTATTCAATAAAGGCAGTGTCTACGTACACGGTAACCCCTCACCTAGCCTCAGGATCTACGTATATACGGTAACTCCGGTAACTGAAACTGGTTTGTCGCTACACAATACAAGCAATGGATGGACCTCGCTGTGTGTGTATATGTGCCATGTCGTTTTATAAAAATCAAACAATACAATATAACCCTTTAAAGGCGAGATTCAAGGTTATCATGTATGTTACTGTTGCCGTGTACGACGTAGATCCTGAGGCTAGGTGCCCGGTTGGTAACGAAAATAATGATACCAAGATATCTACGATATTCCTCTTTATAACTATAACGAAGTTATGCATCTTTAATTGACCCCCCCCCCCCTAAAACTTAGTAAAAGCGTACGGCAATTTCCAGTCAAAACTTTCTTATGGGCGAGTTGGGTCACAATTTGACTCCCACTGCTGCTGCTCACTAAACTAAACTGTAAAGGAAAGGTGGCTGTCATTATTCCCAGATGCCTGTCTGGGGATAATAAAAATTCGTTATCCCCAGACAGGTGTCTGGGGATAACCAATTTTTGTTATCCCCAGACACCTGTCTGAGGATACTATCCCCAGACGCATGTAGCAAGTGGGCAGAAAGATTTTATGCAAAATGCCAAACTAGGCGTGAAAAATACCAAATATTCTGGAAAAAATACTAGTGGTTGTGTCCCAAAACAGTTAATATATCAAGTGATATTTAACACAAGATGAAAGTAAATAGTGATCAAATGTCAAATCCAGCTCTTTTTTAAAAAAAATATTTTAAAGCAAATGGATCAATGAAATTTCTTTTGTTACTTTGATCTGAAAACGTCAAACTGGCAATTCGACTTTTTATTTTCAACCAGGAAGAAAGTTGTTAATCATCAAATCTGTTCATAGTCCACCAACCATTTAAATTTTCATTACCGACCTACCTGTTAACTTTATTGATCATCTCTTGTTTCTATAATTTGCTCATTCTGGCCACAATTTTGTCGACGACCGGGAATAATTTTTATGTCGCGGACGAATTCCTAGGCCATGGTGTTGTTTGCCCCAAAGCCCAAAACCCACACCTGTTATTTTCCTGTCTGCTTCGCACAAGACAATACAATTTAGTATCACACGTCCACAAAACTAGATCCAACAACATATTTTTATTCGAATCAGAGATGAAAATAACTACCGTAGCAAAACAAGGAAGCAAAAATGGTGGAAATATGTTTAGCTCATATATGAATTTAATATATTCCGATAGCGGTGTGGATAGGCAGCTCAGTGGGTAAGGCCACCTTTCATTTTACTCCTTTTAGCTGCACAGATTCGACCCAGTCGCGACCGCCCCCCCCCCCCCCCCCCCCCCCCACTCATTTTTTTTTTTTTTTTTTTACTTTTCTTTCTTTCTTCCCAATTGATTTTCATTGTTTTCACTTTTGTTCCGAGTTCCGAGCAAGAGTTTTTTTTTAATCACTTGAATTTTTTATTTCTCCGATAATATTACTTCATTATTTAATTTGCTCTAGATCTATTATTGTTTTTTTTTGTTTTGCTCAATGATAATAATAATAATAATAATAATAATAATAATAATAATAATAATAATAATAATAATAATAATAATAATAATAATAATAACAATAATAATAATAATTGTAATATTTGTTATTATTATTACTATTACCATCATAATCATTATTATATTATTATCAATAATAGTATCATTTTTATTATTAATAATCTTATTATCATACTATTATTATTATTATTATTATTATTATTATTATTATTATTATTATTATTATTATTATTATTATTATTATTATAATTGTTATTATTATTATTATTATTATTATTATTATTATTATTATTATTATTATTATTATTATTATTATTATTATTATTATTATTATTGTTAACACTATTCCCTGCTCCGAGGGAAATCTCTCTTTTTCTTTTTTTTTTATATTTTGACCTAAACCTTAGAGTTTTTTGTTTGCTAAACCTTTATGTAAATGTTCCGTTTCTGAGCATGAATTTCTTAAATTGTTTTTATTTTTAAAACAATTATTGTTTTTATTTTTAAAACATTTATTTTTTTTTTCTCCTCTATCTGACCATTTGGTCGCTCTCTGAATATTTCTGTTTGTTTGCTTTTTAATTATTTATTTTTTTTAGACACTATTTGAGATCGGAGTGGGGACGAATATATTTGCTAGAAACTAGAAAAAAACAAGAGAGAGAGAGAGAGAGAGAGAGAGAGAGAGAGAGAGAGAGAAAGAGAGTTTAATAATAAAAAAAAGAGCTGGGGGGAGGATGGATGGGACATTTATCCCTTTCAACGTTCTGTAAAAAGAAGACGGAATTTAAAAAAAAAAAAAAAAAAAAAAGAAGTGACGTTACCAGGATTCGAACCCACAACGTCGATTATGGTCAAACTTCCAGGGCAGACGACTAAACCATTCGGCCATGACACCCACTTCGAAGTCGACGCATATTGTGTATATGTAGTAACAACTGATTTTAATTTTATTGTTCGTTAATTTTATGTTTTTATAGATATTTTATTAACTTTCCTTATTTCTATGTGCATCTGGAAACATTCCATATTCTGGAATGTGGATAATTGTTTAAAAGAGCGGAGTTTCAAATAGGTGTCTGGGGATAACAAATTTTTATTATCCCCAGACAGGTGTCTGGGGATAATCACAGCGAGGAAAGGTACCGTGTACGTAGACACTCCTTTCAAAGTGGCGTCTGCTGTACTTTGACTCCTATGAAATCGGGGTTTCAGAATAATAATTTCGCCAACCACGACAAATATTGTTTATTTCTTCAAACGACTCACTTAGAAAATGCGGGTGTCAGTATATTGTGCAATTATTTTAATAGCTCTTTTCTTGTTCTTGGATACTTGGATTTTGTGTTGACTGAATGAACAACATAGAGCCTACCTTTTTTGACTTTCCACAAGAGAAAGTGCTGCCGGTAATCTAGTGCTTCCATACAACTTTTTGATTTTGTCTCAAATTAAATTATTTTTTACTTTTATGATTTCTTTTTCTTCTTCTTAACTTGGCAATATTGTGAAAAAAATAAAAGAACGCATCAACCTTTTCATATCTCCTTTTTATGGAATGGATGATAAAGTCAGATAACAGTTTATTTCACAATTTTGTTAACAATATAATTGAAGTGTAGTCTTCATACACCACCAACGAATATTTACACACATCACATGAAAGCGAAAGCGAAAGTACATCACTGCTTGATGATTGATCATTCATGCAAAATTTTTTGTTTACCATTACAACTGAAGTGGCATTCCATAATAATAGAAGAATTATTAGATTTTACAAAAATGTCAGGTTGTGGTGGTCATGGGCACAGTCATGATCATAGTAGCGGATCTCATGGTCATAGTCATGGCCCATCTGACGCTAGTGACGCAGAAAACTTGAGGGGAGCTGAATTCAATCTTTATTTAAAAATTGACAAGGACAGTTTGACTTGTTTGAACGAAGAGGAAGACGGATCGGGAAAGCTTGTACTCAGATCATATGAAGAAAGGCTTGATAGAGACAAAGTTAGTTAGTCTTTATTTTTTACTCACTTTGGGTCCCCATTGTACTCATTTACACCGGCCAGGGTTGGCAGCACAGGCGTTGGCGAAGCGCGCATTTCATTGGTTAGAGTTAGAGTTAGTGTTAGACTATCCAATAGTAATATCTAGACGCTCTAGCCATTCCTTTTTACAGGAATTTTATGGGATTTTTAAGCGGTCTCAGAATAGACATTGTCATCGTTGCTCTTGGGTCTACTTCTGATCTCTTTCTTGTCTTGATTTTCCATCCTAATAATAAGTGCTAAAATAGCCAAATCTCCATATACCCTTCTTTTTGTTGGATCTGAAATGGTCTAAACGTTTTAAAGGGTCAAAAAGACATATTCTTTTTCAATGCAAAAATGCAATCCCACCCTTGAGTCATTGGACTATCGAATGCTACATTCTTGATTGCAACGAAAGAGTTTTTTTTTTCACCATATCTCAACCTTTTTTATTTCAAAATGAGTTTGCCATCTTGAGCCAGCCATTTTAATAATCTTTTTTTTCTTCAGTTTGTTGCAAGTGATGTCGATGAAGAACTACTCTTCAATATTCCGTGAGTATGCATTGAATAATCATTTGTTACAAGATAGTATAAGATGTCAGTGTAGATAGTTTAAACGTTTTACTGGAATAATTATTTGAGAAAATAATATCGAATGGCACAAGAGTTAAGCTTCTTGCTTCTGGATTGGAAGATTGCAGTGTCAAATCTCTATCTTAGATTTTTATTTTTTAGCTATATGTTTTCTGAGACTCATAATTTGAGCCATTTTATCATAAACTTTAATTTTTAATTTTTATAATTTGATTTTATAAAATTTATTATTTAATTCTCATTGTTGTTTATCTTGTGGTGAAGTATGTAAAATGTTTGTGTGATATCATTAACTGGATGGGTTATTACAAAATTCTGACCTTGTTGTTCTGTGAGTGTCATTGAGTAAGGCATTTTATCACAAGACTCCACTCGATTCAAGTTTGCATGAATACTTGGTTACAGACAGTGATAAATATTGTTAAAATGCTAGCGAAAGTGTGCATACCAGTTGACATATGGAGTGTGAAATGGAAAATAGCCTGCTTTTAGAATAAATGAATATAGAAATAACGAATAAATGTTACTCATCCAAAATGAAGAAGGTAAAAAATTGTGAAATTTAAGAATGAATAAACAAGCATTATAAGATATTGCTTTTACTGTTCTCATGGTTTTTCTTGGTATTGTTATGCAATATGCTATAGTTGAGTTCTCCTGCTTGGCATCTTTATAATATACAATTTAATGATTTAATTTTATAAAATCAGTGTAATGTAGATGAACAGGAACCATTTATTTGTATAGTGTTCATTAATATTATATTTCTCAATAGAATTTCTGCATGTGTATTTTGACCTGAAACAACACTGATCTTCTAGACTCTTTACCAGTGGCAAATCACGCCTTTTCAAAATTATAATGCAAAGCACTTTGCTTGGAATTATTCGTATAAATAGGAACATTCAGCCAAGTATTTATTTTTCATCAGTTTTGATATCATAGTGTTTCCCCTTTCTATCGTGAGGTCCTTCTCACTGTTCACACCCTATACAAAGATTTTGTATCACTTCTACCATGTGACGACATCCATGCTTTATCATTTCGGGTATATTGCGTACATCCATTTTTTTTTTTTTTTTTACGCTGAGAGTCATCTTTTCGTGTAATATCAGATACAGACTAGTTTGGAACAGCTTGTTGGAAATTTCGAACGTGTGAGCGTATGTATACACACATGATTGTGTGTGTGTGTGTATGTGTAGCGAGGGAGGGGGAGGAGTGAACTTTAAATTATTTTTTAACTTATTTTATTGAGATGGATAGTAATACTGAACTTTATCCAGTTTTGGTAGTCCACGTGATGATGATGACAATGGATTGTTTTTAATTATAATGGTAGTAATTTTGATGGGTTTTTTTTCTTTTGATTTTGCAGGTTTACAGGAGTTGTCAAGTTGAAAGGAATGTTGGTGATTGGTGGAGAAAGAGAAACACACCCAAACAAAATGAGGCTCTTCAAAAATAGACCGAACATGTCATTTGATGATGCTCGTTCAAAGGCTGATCAGGAGCTCGATGTTCATGTCGATCAGGAAGGGCTTATTGAGTACAAACCCATGTGAGTACAACGTGGATCAATGTTTATTTCTATAAAAGATGTCCTTGCTGCAGTTGCAGTCCTTCAATTTAAAGCCACAAACTAGATGTATCTGGAGTTTATACCTGTATACTTAATGATTATCAAGCAGTTACATGCTTGATGATATCCTTTCTTTCCCCTCTGTCAAACAATAATTAGAAGCCAAATTTAATGTAGAACATTCAGAGTTCATGGGGCCTTAGCTTTGTTTAGAAGGCGACAATTGATGGTAGCTGACAAAGTTATTGTTTTTGTTTTTATTATTGTTTTTTTCATGACTGTCATAAGTTCCTTGGCCCTTTTTGTGTTATCACTCTTACAATATCTGCCATTGCCTAGAGCTAGGTATTCATTTATTACACTTGAGTCAAGTGGAGTAATATGTGAAAAGTGCCTTACCCAAAGAGGTGGTGGGGTTTGAACCTGCGACCTTATTGGTACGACAACTCCGCCTGGCAGGTGAGAGCGTGGCTCTACCGTGTGAGCTATCCACGAACACAAAAATATTCGTTTCAAACCCAAAGTCATTACTAGATCCCTCTCTCACCCACTTCTTGAGACCGCCGATTCGTTCGTACACCACCATCGCGAATAATTTTGACCAGCAGTTAAGCTTGATAGCCAATATTCTCAACACAAACATATATCATAGAAACGATTGAGACATTGAGTATGCTCCGGTGTATGGGGTGAATTTTTAATTCAGAAAAGTGAGTGGAGCAGGCACTTATGTTGGTAACAACAAGATATGAAGTGAATAGAAAAGTGCCAGAAGACAATAGAGAATAAAAAATTTTTCGCGCCGGTGGTGGGGTTTGAACCTGCGACCTTATTGGTACGACAACTCCGCCTGGCAGGTGAGAGCGTGGCTCTACCGTGTGAGCTATCCACGAACACAAAAATATTCGTTTCAAACCCAAAGTCATTACTAGATCCCTCTCTCACCAACTTCTTGAGACCGCCGATTCGTTCGTACACCACCATCGCGAATAATTTTGACCAGCAGTTAAGCTTGATAGCCAATATTCTCAACACAAACATATAACATAGAAACGATTGAGACATTGAGTATGCTCCGGTGTATGGGGTGAATTTTTAATTCAGAAAAGTGAGTGGAGCAGGCACTTATGTTGGTAACAACAAGATATGAAGTGAATATAAAAGTGCCAGAAGACAATAGAGAATAAAAAATTTTTCGCGGCGGTGGTGGGGTTTGAACCTGCGACCTTATTGGTACGACAACTCCGCCTGGCAGGTGAGAGCGTGGCTCTACCGTGTGAGCTATCCACGAACACAAAAATATTCGTTTCAAACCCAAAGTCATTACTAGATCCCTCTCTCACCCACTTCTTGAGACCGCCGATTCGTTCGTACACCACCATCGCGAATAATTTTGACCAGCAGTTAAGCTTGATAGCCAATATTCTCAACACAAACATATAACATAGAAACGATTGAGACATTGAGTATGCTCCGGTGTATGGGGTGAATTTTTAATTCAGAAAAGTGAGTGGAGCAGGCACTTATGTTGGTAACAACAAGATATGAAGTGAATAGAAAAGTGCCAGAAGACAATAGAGAATAAAAATTTTTTCGCGCCGGTGGTGGGGTTTGAACCTGCGACCTTATTGGTACGACAACTCCGCCTGGCAGGTGAGAGCGTGGCTCTACCGTGTGAGCTATCCACGAACACAAAAATATTCGTTTCAAACCCAAAGTCATTACTAGATCCCTCTCTCACCAACTTCTTGAGACCGCCGATTCGTTCGTACACCACCATCGCGAATAATTTTGACCAGCAGTTAAGCTTGATAGCCAATATTCTCAACACAAACATATAACATAGAAACGATTGACTCATTGAGTATGCTCCGGTGTATGGGGTGAATTTTTAATTCAGAAAAGTGAGTGGAGCAGGCACTTATGTTGGTAACAACAAGATATGAAGTGAATATAAAAGTGCCAGAAGACAATAGAGAATAAAAATTTTTTCGCGCGCGGTGGTGGGGTTTGAACCTGCGACCTTATTGGTACGACAACTCCGCCTGGCAGGTGAGAGCGTGGCTCTAACGTGTGAGCTATCCACGAACACAAAAATATTCGTTTCAAACCCAAAGTCATTACTAGATCCCTCTCTCACCAACTTCTTGAGACCGCCGATTCGTTCGTACACCACCATCGCGAATAATTTTGACCAGCAGTTAAGCTTGATAGCCAATATTCTCAACACAAACATATAACATAGAAACGATTGAGACATTGAGTATGCTCCGGTGTATGGGGTGAATTTTTAATTCAGAAAAGTGAGTGGAGCAGGCACTTATGTTGGTAACAACAAGATATGAAGTGAATATAAAAGTGCCAGAAGACAATAGAGAATAAAAATTTTTTCGCGGCGGTGGTGGGGTTTGAACCTGCGACCTTATTGGTACGACAACTCCGCCTGGCAGGTGAGAGCGTGGCTCTACTGTGTGAGCTATCCACGAACACAAAAATATTCGTTTCAAACCCAAAGTCATTACTAGATCCCTCTCTCACCCACTTCTTGAGACCGCCGATTCGTTCGTACACCACCATCGCGAATAATTTTGACCAGCAGTTAAGCTTGATAGCCAATATTCTCAACACAAACATATAACATAGAAACGATTGAGACATTGAGTATGCTCCGGTGTATGGGGTGAATTTTTAATTCAGAAAAGTGAGTGGAGCAGGCACTTATGTTGGTAACAACAAGATATGAAGTGAATAGAAAAGTGCCAGAAGACAATAGAGAATAAAAATTTTTATTCTCTATTGTCTTCTGGCACTTTTCTATTCACTTCATATCTTGTTGTTACCAACATAAGTGCCTGCTCCACTCACTTTTCTGAATTAAAAATTCACCCCATACACCGGAGCATACTCAATGTCTCAATCGTTTCTATGTTATATGTTTGTGTTGAGAATATTGGCTATCAAGCTTAACTGCTGGTCAAAATTATTCGCGATGGTGGTGTACGAACGAATCGGCGGTCTCAAGAAGTGGGTGAGAGAGGGATCTAGTAATGACTTTGGGTTTGAAACGAATATTTTTGTGTTCGTGGATAGCTCACACGGTAGAGCCACGCTCTCACCTGCCAGGCGGAGTTGTCGTACCAATAAGGTCGCAGGTTCAAACCCCACCACCGCCGCGAAAAAATTTTTATTCTCTATTGTCTTCTGGCACTTTTATATTCACTTCATATCTTGTTCTTACCCAAAGACACAACATTGGACCAGAATTTTTCATTATCAATGGCACATATTCGGCCACTAACCACGCTTAACATCGCTTAAATTTTGTGACAAGACGAGCCACCTAGCCACACATACTTATCATATACTTGTAATTGCAGAGTTGCAAGGTTTGGTGATATTCAGCACTTGTCAATCCACTTTCCAAGCAATCATGGCAACAGTGAAAGAACAGAAATTTACTACATTGGTTTGAAAGGAGATTATATGGAAGTGAGTGATATGCATTTTCATGAATTAGTCAGGAAGCTACACTACCAACTTTTGAGTTTACACAAAACTGTGATAAATCAATGGTTTATTTTTTTAAGTTCATATATCTGGATGCAAAAAGAAACAAAAATAATAATAATAATAATAATAATAATAATTGTATTGTTCGTTGCAATACAAAGAGCACTTTCTAAAGGTTTTTATTCCTGAATAAAACTTTAAATTCTCATCGATTTTGAAGAAGGAAGTGAGTTCAATATTTAGCCAACGTTAACAGAGCTTCATAATAAAATCAGTCTTATTTTTTAGATGAAAGGTAACACACAAAAAAGGATATATTCATATAAGCAAATGTTTTTAACAGAGATGATTTTTGCATTTGTGAAAAGACCAGTCGTCCTAGTTACTTTTTAAAAGATTTTTTTTCTCAGTTTCTATTCAATGGAGTGATCTGTTCCTATTAATTTGCAGGTCTTTTAAACAAATTTTATTTTTTAAAGTAGTCCTTCAGAGCCATTAAGCCCATGGAGCTCCAGTTTATCCCAGTTCTATAGCATGAAACGGACAATAGCAATTGCTTGCTACCCTTTGGATAGAATACTAGTCTCTATCGCAACCTAATATCAACCAGATCTAACAGACTTGGCTACTTGATCACTGCTGGGTGGACAGGAGGGGGGCGAGGGGGATGGGTCAGACAAAAATCTCGACCTCGCCCAAGATTGATCTCAGTCCCTTTTACATGCAAAGCGAGTGCTCTACCAACTGAGCTATCGGGACCCTATACTATAATGAGCTTGTTTTAAAATGTTGTTATGGACAGTATTCTGCATGTTTTGTTTGAGAGAACTTCTATTACAACAGTGAACCCATAACAATTGCGGTTATCAGACGTGGAAATAAATTCACATTGAGTGAGATTCATCAACTGATACAGTGAAGCACTGTTATATCAATACGTTTTTTATTTAAATCATACATACCAATATCACTCTAAAATTCTAAATTTATTTTTGCTGTTTAAAGTCAGTAAAAAGAAATAGATTTGATCAATTAAGCCAATATTGACATTCATTAGATAGTAATTGAAAAGCAACAAACAAAAACAAGAGATAATTGGCCAACGATAAACTGTGTTAAGGAAAAGGACAGCTAATTAATATGTCTATATATAAGTTAAGGCTACTTTGTTGTTTTTACGGTTATTATTATTATTATTATCATCATTATTATTATTATTATTATTATTATTATTATTATTATTATTATTATTATTATTATTATTATTATTATTATTATTATTATTATTATTATTATTATCATCTTCATCATCATCATCAACATCATTTATCATCATCATTTATCATCATAATTATTAAGTTAATATATTTTTCTATTTTTATTAGTTTTCATTTGTTTATGGACGGGGAAGGGATTAAAACTCCGTTTTGACTGATCCCGTTAATTTTATATAATTTCAGGCTCGTCGCCAAGAGGTCTTAATAACTGCATATGAAGCCCAAGCCAACCCTGCCGACCATAAGACCAAATCCTTAAATCATGTTGGTCACATGATCTCATGAGTAGTTTGTAACAACCCCTTTGATTTTGTGCCTAGGATAATTCATAGGTCTGTGGATGATTGCCTACAAAAAATAATGATATGCTCGTCAGATCAGTCTTATTGTCACGATTTGCTTGATGTAATTGAGATAAATGGTTTTTTTTTGTTTGTTTTTTTTTATTGGGTTGGGGGGTTGTTGTTTTTTTTCTATCTTTTTCTTTTTTTCTTTTTTTTTTTTTGTTTTTTTTTTGTTTGTTTTTTGTCTTTTTTTTTTTTTTTTTTTTTTTTTTTTTTTTTTTTTTTAAATTGTTATTTTGATGAATGAAGATGTTTGGGCAAATCCCCCTGTGAGTTTGGTTTGGGTCCTTAACTGACTCTCCATCCTTTTTCTTGATTGACACTATTTGTGTTTTGACCTAAGGGCTTGGCTGTGGTCTTTTACTGATAGGAATTACCTTCGGTATGTTATTTTTCTGTCTTTGAGAAATGATTTTTTTCTGTATATAATCTATATTTATTGTGACCATTCCGTACCCATAGCATGTCTTGATAGATCAGTTGGCAGAGTACTTGCCTCACAAGCAAAGAGATAAGTATCAAGCCTAAGTGTAGTCGATATTTATTCTAACCCCTCTGTTCATTCCGCAGCGATGGGGTAGCTAGGTCTCTCACATCTGGCAGAAGTTACTTTGCGATTGACTAACCTATTATAGACTCTAGTTCCATGGGGCTGGTGGGTCTGAAGGACAACTTTTATTTGTTAATTAATATCACGAAATTATGGTGGACCTCCAGTTGGTAAAAAAAATTGAGACATTTGGGTTTTCTCGGATAAAGCATTAGATATATCGCCTATTGGGTCTACTTTTGTGCTCTACGCCAGTCCATTTTGGCCAGAAAAATTTTACTTAAATTAAAAATTTGAGCATTTACATATATAGCACAACATCCACTAAATTATTGATTGGTTACAATGACCTTTCGATTTAAACAATTTCAACGCCAACACTTCTGTGAATTTTTTTGTTTGTTGCCATTATATATACCAGTTTTCTTGTGACTCCACAGTTTAAAAAAAACAGGCGAATTTTAAATCCATTATTTTAACATTTGTCGTTTTTGTCTTTCTACTTGAAATGAGATATTGGCATGAAATCTTGACTTGAAAGTGTCACCATATTCTGTTTTCGTGTTTCAACTTTATTGTTTTGATTGGACTGGATTGGAAATGTGATCCTGTTATCCTGTTTTATTTTATATTTCGTGACCTACTTGTATTCTCAGAGTATAAAACCATGTTTGTTAATTAATTCATTTGTTATTCTTTTGGTTTTGAAAATAAACTGTGGCAATAGAACATCACATGTGATAAATTACTCAACCTGTTTTTGTGTAATAATTTGTTTGTTTGTATGTTGTTTTAATATGTTATTTTTTGTTTGTTTGGGTTTTTTGTTGTCTTTTTGTTTTTGTTTTTTGTTTTTCTTTTGTTTTTTGTTTTTTTGTTTTTTTTTGGGGGGTTGGGGATGTGTTGTTCTTATTTGTTATAAGATCCATCTTATTCTATTTACCATCAAATCTTCAAGCAAAATCATTCTATATCTGAGCGTACTCTGTTGTCTCGACATTATATAATGTGTTACAGTTGCATTCATTGTTGAGTTGACAGCATCGCATCTTTCAAAATAGAAAAAATCACGAACTTTCATAAGGATTAGGAACAATGTCCACTACAATATTTTGCTCAAAGCGTGCTACGCCGTTTGGCAAGACCTGGCAATTTGTAAAGGGCTATTACAATTATTAATTCGACAGTTACCATGCTGTTATCTGGGCGGATACTCACTGTACACCTTAGTGTGGTGAGAAAAAATTAAAAAGAACCTTTTTCCAAACACTCAAATTGTATTGCTAACTACAGGATTTTATGTCGAGACCTTCAGATCACAAAGCCACACAATGAGTGATGTGTTTGAGTTAGGATTTCTCTGTTTCTAGTGTCCATTTCTGTCCTCGTCTTGTCTGAAATGATTTAGTTTTGTCGAGTTCCTGGTTGGAAATCTGCATTGAAGGAGGTACTCTGATGTACATCTGAATATTTTACTTAAAGGGGGTTGTTTTATTTTTAATTATTTATTTCAACTACAATATATGAAATGCGTGAGCATTTTTATAGAATTATATAGAACAATATCCCTTAGCCAACAACAAAACTTAACATCTAGGACAAAACACGACACATTAACCGATATTACAATTTTTTTTTCCCGACATAGACAACGTTTGAGGTATTCATTTTACCCTTGAGTAAGGTGAGTAAAGAGCCTTTTCCAAGGACTGAACCATGGGCAGTCATCCAATGTCGGTTCTTTTGCCGGACTTAAGGTAGCATTGGACTTGTATTGAAACTTGAGGGGGAGGGGGGGGGGGATTCTTGATATTACGTGTATTTATGTTCTCAAGTTATTTCGTTGTGTTTTGCTGTTTTTCACAGGACTATGACACTTATAGCCCAAATCTATCTCGGATACTGATTCTGAATTTAAGTGTCCAATGTGAAGAATCTTTCTTTTCCCCGGCATTGAGATGAATATGACCGAAAAGTGTCGAAAACACTGTAAAATCCTGAAACCAAATGTTGTGTACATTTCAATCACATACTTATTTTGCTACTGTAACACTCGCTACATTACTTAACTTTGCTGGTTTTCATCTGCTCGGCAGTAGTTTTTTTTCTTTTCTTTTAGTATTTAAATTGTTTGCAGTCCCTACATCATAATTGGGAGATCACTTGACTGACAATCAAGGGGACAGTTTTTTTTTTATTCCACGTTCATTAGGTCATTCACTTTTTTTTTTGTTTTTTGTTGTTGTTTTTGTTTTTTGTTATTTTTTTGTTTGGTATATTTTTTTTTTGATCGATCATGTGGTGATTTTCTAGCTGGATTTCTTATTCTGATTTTCAGAACAGAGTGTCTATTCGTACTTAAGTACCAGTTTATTTAACCGAACCCATCAACATCTCCAACCTCTTCTAAAGGTAAACTTACTACTACATATATATATATATATATATATATATATATATATATATATATATATATCTCAACACACACTCATATGTTTCTCTCTACTCCCTCCTCACCCCCCACCACACACACTCATATATACCCTTCTCTCTCCCTCTCTCTCTCTCTCTCTCTCTCTCTCTCTCTCTCTCTCTCTCTCTCTCTCTCGCTCTCGCTCTCTCTCCTTTTCCTCACCCTCCTCATGCTGCTATTGCACTTTCAAACATCTTTATCTTCCTTCTTCTAATTGTTCTCTACCCTCTCCCTCTTTTTCTTCTGTTCACCCTCCTCCTCCTCTTCCTCCTTCTCCTCCTCCTCTTCTTCTTCTTCTTCTTCTTCTTCTTCTTCTTCTTCTTCTTCTTCTTCTTCTTCTTCTTCTTCTTCTTCTTCTTCTTCTTCTTCTCGTCCTCTTTCTCATCTTCCTACTACTGCTACTTTTCTTCCTCCTCGTCATCATCCCCCTCCTCTTCCTTTTACCCCGTTTTCTTTTGTCTTTCAGGTTAATCAGGTTAATAAAAATGATAATAGCAGACAATCAAACATGCATATATGTTATTTAATTTCTTCGTCTTTATTCTCCTCCTCCTTCTCATCCTCTTCCTTCTTCTTCTTCTTCTTCTTCTTCTTCTTCTTCTTCTTCTTCTTCTTCTTCTTCTTCTTCTTCTTCTAATTGAGACATTGATCTTACCACGACAATAAATTTAGATATTCTATTTTTTTTAAACCACAGAACATTCTATCTCGTGTAGATTTTTAGGTCATCACGTCAGTATGGCCTTGTCCCATAGAAAATTATCTTTAAATATGTCTTAATACATAATGAGATTTACAAAATCTGCGTGTTCTTAATTCCGATAAGTTATCTGTTACATCTGTTTCATCTTGTTACAAGGGATGTCGTGGAACGAAACCACTGAAGTCAAGGACGATAACATTAAATTATATCCTAAAACATTCACAAAAGATTAACCATATCTCTTCGGAGTTCGATTGGACTCCAACCTCCTATAGAAGTTTACCTTTTTAATAGCATAGCAGTGACTGCAATGCGATTTGGGCTCCATTGAATACCGAGTGGCATGGCTATATATCAGACTAAACAGTCAGGTCTAATATAATAAGCAGCGATATATGACATATACAGTGTGTGTGTGTTTTTTTTAATATTGACACATTTCATGTTTGAATAACCCGAGAGCTATGTATGGTTTTGCCACATGTGTAGAATTTATTCAAGTTTTGATCGATATCAGTTTTAACACTGTGCGTCCTTTGGTAGCTGGGCTATGACGTCATCAGCAGAAAAGGGTGATTTTGACGTAAATCGTGATTTATTTTGGCTTTGTTCGACATGATTCTCGAAAGTTTATTTTATTTAACATATCAATCTAAGCATATCAACTTGGAACATTGCCTTGACACTGTAAAATTCTTTGTGTATGACGTCACCTGAAGACAAAATAAGAGAAGCCGTTCGCTCTGTCACATTACTAGTGCTGCAAAAGACGTGGGACGAACTGGAGATACGCTTGCGGTTTGTCATTCAAAAGGGTGGTGGTGGTAACGTGGACCTTTAGATCGGACAATTGCACAAACACACGATCACAAGTCAGTAAGATATCAGGAAAAAAAAAAGGAAAATACTTTAATAAATTTGAATTAATATGTTGAAAACCAAATTGATGTCGTTGCAGCCTTCTTGGGTATTCAACCCTGAAATATGTCAATGATTGAAAATAAACACACTGTTAATTAGGATTTCTTTAACAATTACCCTTTTCTACTCATGGTATCATAACTCAGCTACCAAAGGGCGAAGAGTGTTAAAATTTATATCAATCAAAACGTAAATGACTTCTTCAACTATAGCAAAATAAAACCCTTTGATGAAATTTTACATAGCCTTGGAGTTATACAAATATGAAATGTGTCCGTGTCAATAATAATTATTTAAAAAAACACTGTACATAATAGATCCATTGTTTAAATGACAGTCCGTCTCGCTATTGTAGGGTTAAAAGAATACATCCCAAAGTCAAGTTCATGGTATCCAAGACCGTTTATTTCAAAGAATGCCAAATAAGACAAATAAAATGCCAAATGGAATAAAGTGCTAAATTTTCTTTTGCACAATGCACATATGTACACAAAAGTTTTTAAAAACCCTTCTGTTTTTCTTTATAAATATGTTGACGTTGTAAAAGCTGAAACATATTTCTTTTTCAAATATCCAAACAGAAATTTATATTTGACTTTATGTAATTTTTGACTTAATGTCGGAATACCAACAGGTTTCACATGATTAAAAAAAATTGGAGGTAGTGCACGAAATACCCTAGTGCATATCACTCTTGGGGAATCGAATCTTGTAAAGTCAAACAATACACGGTATATTGACCAGCTTTAGTGTGAAGTACGGATTGTTAACATGACACTATTCGTCCTTACGTACAAATATTGTAAGATATTTCCTTTCATATCTGATAATATTTTAGCAGTCTTTTTTATCCCAAAATTCGTATGGTTTCAAAGCGTTTGCAAGACTTTAGGCAATTTTAGTGTCTGAAAAATGAAGACGGTAGACAACAAAGACACATGGAAAAATCATACTCTGTACCTAGCCTAAGGCATGACCATCCAAACTCTTACATGCAATGGTATGGGATACTTCCAATTGGAAAACACCCAGGTGATTAATGATACAAAACCGATCACCCAGAGATGATTAATTGTAGCGTCGCTTACAAAAACACAAAGCACACACACACACACACACACACACGACCGATTATTTCACTCACAGACAGAAGGTCGTGGGGGGGGGGGGGGGGCTGTTGTCGTATAACCGATCTTATGGATACCTATATCAATGCCCCTATGCAGGATTGAATCTTGCACAGAGATAACAATCTGGAATAATGCCCAACTTTAGTTTGAAGTACGAATAGTGGAAGTAGTGAAAGTGATACAATTTATGTCGTTACGAGCGGCAACCATGGCTGATGATTTTCGTCTACCCTTTTCAGAAAGAGCTTTGCTTTAGAAGATTGTTCATGCCAGCACAGAAAGTAATTATTGTGCATTTAAGTTAAATTTTAGCGCTACAGGGACACGCAAAAAAAGAAAAGAAAATAGGAGTGCTTCTAATGCTCATTGATAGGACACCGTGGCTCATCGGTAGGATCTTTGCTTAGTACTAGTGCCGCGCTGAGGACCGGTCCAAGGACCGGTCCCACGGTCTTTTAGCTGTGAACCGGAGACCGGTCCCATAGTGGAAGACTGGCGGCGGTCCTCACTTCTTATCACCTTTCAACGGTCTCGCGCCATACTAGGCTACTTCCCCAGCGATTCGTTGCCTCGGTTGCCTATCTTCCACCAATCACCACCCATCCCACAATCGACCCACCCCCCTTTGCCATACACTAAACGACACAGACGACCATACAGGCAGACGACCACCAACCTCCACTCCGCAAACCGCCCTTTCGTGTGTGAGATGGGGGGAACAGGAGGCGCACGCCTTGGACGATTCCATTATACGGGGTAAATTTCAAAATTTACTACACCATAATGATCGCAATGACAATGATCTATGGTGAAGGCATGACCCCTCTTCTCTAATGGGTTATTGTTTGAAATGTATGTGACTACTAAAGATGTGTGTGTTTGTGTGTGTGTGTGTGTCGAACCTAGCAAGTAGCAAATCCGATTTTTTGTTTTCTTTTGTCCATCTCTTGTCACCACTCCTTTCTATCGCAGTGTTGTCATTTAAAATAATACAATAATATTAAAATTTCGTTTGTTGTTTTTACTAATCAAATAATATGAGTTTCATTAGTTTCTTCCTTCCAAAAAACCCCGTTATAACGTCTGAATTTTAAAAAAGTCCAATAGAATATTTGGGGACCCCGATAGCTCAGTTGATAGAGCACTCTCTTTATACGCAAAGGGCCAGAGATCGATCCCGGGTGCAGTCGAGTTTTTTCTGAATCCCTGTCTACTCAGCAATGAATGGGTAGCTGAGTTTGTTAGATCTGGCGAAAAGTCACCATCGACCCCTCTTATTACCTCATCCACCCCCTCTTATTATAACTTCACGTCTCTCTCTTACTCTTCAATGCTCGCTGCCCTCTAATGTGTGTGTGTGTGGGGGGGGGGGGGGAGGGGGGGTAGGAGTTGCGTGAGTGTATCGCCACGAACAACTCGATCAACGCCTTGGGCGATGCCATTATCTCCGTTAATGGGGATAAATTTCAAATTTTATTAAATTATCGAAGTAACAATGAAGTACGGTGAGCAAATAAAGAAGGCATCACCCCTCTTCTCTAATTAGGTTACAATTTGAAATGAGTGTGACTACTCCGTGTGTTTTACTCCTGTAGACCACGGTTTTCATCGTGTAGCGGTCTTTAACGGTTCAAGAATGAACGATCCCACGGTCTCAAAGGTCAAACCGGTTCGAATTTCCAACAGTCTCTCAGGAATGTTCAATGTCGAAAAGGACCGGTCCTAGGACCGGTCCTTGCGGTTTTCATTTCCCAAGGACCCTAGGACCGTGGTCCTTAAGCTTGCCAAGGACCGCCCCGCACTACTTAGTACCCGAAAGGTACCAAGTTCGAAATACCCGCTGCGTTGTGTGGCCTTGAGCAAGTCATCTCGCCCTAGCTCATTTTGCGGCTGACGTCTGGGTTATGACAGTCTTCCTTTGGAATAGACCATAGAGACAAATTTTCCCTATGGGATGAGTAAAGGAACTTTTTATTTTATTTATTGTTATTTTATAATCATATATGTATTTTTAATTTTCTTGAAGCAACATGGGTGGCTCAGAGGCATTTTTTTTCTTATAACAAAATCAGTCAATGTTGATTGTGCTTAGTGGCTATATGATGGCACTTTCGCTCAACTCTGGTCGGCGTCAGCCCCTAACCACTCGACTGTGTTGATAGGGTGGCAGTATATTGCAAAATACACACCACCGAATCTAACTGTCCCAGCGACCTACTGCTCCCCTTTGTATCATATCTGGATAGATTTTCAGACAATATTTTCACAAAAAAATTTCAGTTCTCACCCCTACGTACAAGGGTTGCCGGGACTCATTTCGGCTCGAAACAGGGGCACCGCCAATCATGCGCTTGAGAGGGGTATCCCCATTCCCTCTCTCTTTGATCTTATTAAGACCATTGGGGGGGGGGGTGATTGCCGCTATTATCGGACCTCATTCTCTAGGCATTGTTGCCAGCGTTCCCGACACTATGTGTCGGCATAAAAGGAATTGCCCTTAAATGGTTTACATCATATTTACAGGATCGATGGCAGACAGTCTTGGTGAATGGTATTCAGTCAGAACAAGTTTTACTAAACTTAAGAGTGCCACAAGGCTCTGTTCTTGGCCCTGTCCTTTTTACGGTATATATGCAGCCTCTTTCTAGTGTGATATCCAGATTCAATCTGAGTTATCATGTTTATGCAGATGATACACAAATATATGATTCAGCACCCCTTAGTAATTTACAGTTCTTAATACAACGAATTACGAGCTGTTTTAATGAGATTAAATCTTGGATGTATCACAATAAGTTAAAATTAAATGATAGTAAAACTGAGATTTTAATGTGTGGAAGGCCGCGTATCCTTAAACAGGCAAATAAATCACCTATTACTCTCGGAAATAGCACAATAGAATTTTCAAATAAAGCAAAAAAAAAACCTTGGCGTCATCATTGATAAAGATCTTTCCATGACAAGCCACGTGAATAACACCATACAATCTGTGTACATAGAAATGAAAAAGATAAGCAAAATTTGTAATTTAATACGGAAGCATATATCAGAACTTTTAATTAATTCCCTGGTTTTATCTAAATTGGACTATTGTAACTCCCTTTGGGCGAATTTAGCTAAAAACAAAATTAGCAAACTTCAGGTTGATCAAAATAACGCAGCCAGGCTCATTGTACGCAATAACAAAAAATACCCGTCAGCAACTCCATGAGTTACATTGGCTTCCTGTGGAAAAAAGAGTTGCCTATAAGATTTGTACTGTTGTCTACAAATCCTTGAGCACCAACAGTCCCTCCTATATTAAAACTTTCTAAACATATATGTACCCAATAGAAACGAGGTCAAGCAATGACCAATCAATCCTTGTCGAACCTAAGCCATTGCGTAAAATAGGTGAACAATCTTTTCAATTTTCGGCCCCCCATTTTTGGCTCTCTCTCCCATCACACGTGAGATGCTCGGATTCGTTGACAACGTTCAAATCTCGCTTAAAGTTTTATCTTTTTACGTCATAATGTTGCAATATTATTTTCATATTTTGTTGTTGTTAAATTGAATTCGTATCACGTTTCCATCAAACTTGTCTCACTGTAATATGTTTTGTTTTATATCACTGTAAAGCGCTTAGAGCCTGTGACAACGGGGTAAAGCATTATATAAATGCCATTTATTTTTATGTGCATGGACTTGCGAAGTTTCACATCTACCTTCTCAACGTTCTTGCCTCTACCCCACACTGGTGCGCAAAACTCCGCGGTGGAATAGCATAGTGCCAAGGCGGACATTCTCATGAAATCTTGACTAGCACCCGAAGTTGATCCCGCCAGCTTCCTCAGAAGACTGTTGCGTTTCTCTCTTCCGGGCAACTCCTTCGATGTGCAACCGGTAGGTAAGGTTGCGGTCCAGCGTAAACAAGCATTTTGGATTCGGCTCAAATGGCAGAAGCTGGTCTCGACGAGGGCGTTCCGTTTACGGTGTATATGTGAAATGCAGTGGCCACGGTTTTCGAAGTGTTGGCAATTTCAGATTTCGTAATCGAAGCGAAGATTCTAGTCACGATGTATCAATCTTGTTGAGGGGTGGTACTTCTTGGTTTACCAGGTCTAGAGCAATCATTCACTGTTCCAAGTTCTTGAAATTGTTAACGGAGGCAAAATATGACTGATTGAAGATCGCTGCGACATGACATGTCAATTGGCTTGAAATTTTACCGGCCCTTAGCCTTCAAATTACTGATTGGCGATTTTCTTGAGACACCTGTGGTATCTTGCTTGATGAAAAATTGTGATGTTTCACTCTGGATTTTTCCATGTGAGGCGTCAAGAATGGTTACATACAATTTCATTTCAGTTTGGATTTTTATAATGTCTCAAATGACAGAAGTTACAACAGCAAATCTGTTGCACGTGCAAACATGGATTGTTTAATAATAATAAAAAATCAAAGTGCATTTGCACAAGAAAACGTTGATAATATGCCTATATTTCATAGCCGAGTTATTAACTCTTATTTGAATGATATTGTGGTGAATGAGTTTGATGTTTATAATAAATGAGTGAAACTTGATACAAATAGAAGTATGGGACCTGACGGTATACACCCACGTATATTAAAGAAATTTGAAAATGAAATGACATTTCCTGTCTGCTATTTATATAACAAATCTCTTTCTAGTGGTGTACTTCCTGGTGATTGGATATGTGCAAATGTAAGGTCAACTTTCAAAAAGTGTGATCGATGTGATCCATCTAACTACAGACCAATAAATCTAACATGTATTCTTTGTAAAATCTTAGAGAGCATAGTTAAAGAGAAAATATTTACTTTTCTTGAAATGAATCAATTGTTAAAAATATTGTCAATACGGATTTAGAAAGGGACGCTCTTGCATAACTCAGTTATTGCAAGTAATGGATGAATTTACAAGATGTATTGATGAAAGATTATGCAATATTGATGTTATATATTTGGATTTCAGGAAAGCTTTCGATTCTGTGCCACACAATAGGCTATTTTTGAAACTTAAATGTTATGGAGCTACCAGTAATATTTATAACTGGATTGCACCTTTTTTAACTTGCCGTAAGCAATGGGTCGTCGTAGGTGAAAGTTATTCTGACTTCATATGCGCAACTAGAGATGTCCCTCAGGGCATTGTACTTGGTCCTTTACTGTTCATTATCTATATAAATGATCTGCCTGATACTATGAATTCTAAATGAAATTTTATTGCTGATGATACCAGAATTTATGCACCAATATTAGATAAACATATCTTACAAAATATTATAAATTCAATTACAATTGGTCTGAAAACTGGCAGCTTTATTCAATATTACTAAATGTAAAGTGCTGCACATTGGTAGGTCCAACCCTTTGTTCTCCTATTACATAGGTGACAATAATATGACTGTTATGCCAACTACATGCTCAGAAAGGAACCTGAGGATCAGCTTTGATAATGAGTTGTGTTTTGAACATAATATGTGATTGTATAAAAAGAGCGAACAAGCTTGTAGGAATTATATACAGAAGCTTTAGCTATCTTAATTTAAAAACGTTTGTCCAACTTTATAAGTCCGTCATAAGACCTTGTCTAGAGTATGGAAATCGTATTTGGAGTCCCTGATTTAAGCGACCGTCTGTTAACATTGAGAACGTACAAAAACGCGCTACGAGACTTTTCCTGACATTCGCCATCTATTTTATTTAGAAAGATTAAAGTATCTAAATTTGCCTTACCAAAATATCGTAGAATAAGAGGTGATCTTATTCATATATATAGACTCGTGCATGGTTCTTACAATATAGTTTTTAATGACTGTTTTACTCATTCGCATGTTACTAACACCAGGGGAGATACGTTTAAGATATTTGTTGAAAGATGTAATTCGTCTATAAGGAAAAATATCTAATTCAAAGAACTGTGACAATTTAGAATAACATAAAGTTTGAGACAAACAATTCTAATTCATTTAATAACTTTAAGAATGCCATTGATAAAGATCTTACCAACATTATATTTGATTTTGACGAATAATGTAACATGACATTGGATATTATTGTATTTTGTATAAAGATTATTTGAAACTCTCGAATGTACAAGTCGGACATGCCAAATGAATGTAAATAGAGTAAATTATACTACGAATATTGAATATGACAATTATTTATGTACTAGATATTTAATTCTCTATATTGTCAATTAATTGACATTTAATACTAATTATATAATTGATAAATTGTATCTATGCATAAAAGTTACACAGGACATTTAAAGGTTTTTAGAACATATTAGCTCTTAAACGATACAATACGATACATAAGGATAAACTTTGCAATCGATGAAAGGGGCACACAATAGCCATGATCTTACACATTGAGATGTAATCATAATCTAGATGTAGTCTGCATGCGTTTCTAAAACCTGGTTCTATACACTTAACTGGGTCGATTTATTAGTGTAACAAAAGTAAAACCACACAAGTTGTGACGATCTTATTTTTCAGCCGGCCCTCGTATGTGCTGTGCTATATAGTGAACAAGCTGTAGAAAATCCAGAAATATGACTGAGCCGAAGGTCAAGGACAGGCAAAAAACTCCTACGATTCCAGTGAACTTGGATGAAGGCCGTGAGTCATATGCTGATGTTTTCTTTCGGACTGTAGAGGATAATGATGCGGTGTTAACTGTCAGATTCTTTTGAATACTGGTGGTGAGCTCTTTCATTACTTCCTCAAGGGTAGCATTTTCAAAACTGTCAATGAGTGATTTAATATCAGGACACAGACAAGGACAGCCAGGTGTGATGGTTGTTGAGGGGACGTCATTTTTTTCAGTCTTGGTTTTGTCAGGTTTAGTATCCGGAGGGAATACGGGTGGCGGCGGAAACTGTGGTTTGAACCATGATCGCTGTTGTTCTGTAGAAGTTAATGACGCTTGGATAAAGTGAGTCTCAAATATAATCAAAGGGGTCTCTTCTATAAAGAATTCAGATAGGGTTACATCTTCTTCCGATCCAAAAGGTTGATCAGACATTACTTCATTTCCAAGCCATATTTCCGTTGAGGTGGAGTCAAGGGGCTGGTGGACAATATCTAAGGAAGAGTCGTGAATATCTCCAAAGCTCGACATTTTGGGATAAACACTATTTGGGGCAAGCAGCACTCCCAAATATGAAGTTTCCAGGACGTCGTCGACTGTCTCTGACAGTGTAATGTATGTGTCTGAAGATTGGTGTTTCTCACGTGTAGTTATGAAATTGGATGCATTGTCTTCATTACTTATTGGTTGTGTTGCTTTACCAAATAGCACAAGCGTTCCTTCCACAAATACCGCATCTAGATGCTTTAATGTATTTCTTTCTTCTCTTCCATCAAGTCTGCAAACAAATTGTTTCATTGTGGTGCAGTGGTCCTCATACAAACCAAATTCAGTAATATTTGAGTCAGGTGCTGTTGGTCTTACATATGTACACAATGTTTCATTGCTTTGCTTATCTCTGAGCAGATCCTCTTCTACTTTTTCTCTAACCCAGGATCTTGTTTGGTTATCATGGATTACATGGCTATAAAACCAGTAACTTCCATTTTTGAACAAATCGATTTCTAAAACTTTCATCATTATTCTTGCCTCTGTGTTTGTGTGTGGTCTGAATACTCCGGATTTCTCGTCATACTCCTTGCAGGCACTGTAAACTTGCGATTCCTGTACAACAGATTGTGGGCTTGAAATTGAAAAGTTGTAACCATTAATCTCGATATGATACATACTTGAACAGAAAGGTAAACACATATACATACAAAGGGAACCAAAGACGACGAACGTATTTTTCCATCTCATAGTGACCTGCAACGATATAATAAGGGTGGAATTTAATTATTAATTTCACAAAACAATTTTGAGCACAAGACACAGGTGCAGCAAGTATGCAACAAATTTTCCGTCAGAATCTAATAGTCATTGTTAGTCTGAATTTTTTAAAAATGCTGCGACAAACGCCGGTACCTATCAATGGATTTTCGCAAGTGAATTGTTCAGATTTTTAAAATGTCGAAACAATATCCCTTTTTTTGAAACAGAAAATGGCGGCAAAGCAGCATTTGACCAACCGTCTCAAAAAGGGATTATATCCGAATGAACCTTACGCATTACATCCAATTTTAACCTAAACTTATTACATTTCGATCAAAATAAATTGCTTTTTAAGGAGAGTGAGTTTATGAATCTAACTCACAATAATGATAATTTGAGACATACGAAATAATAAATGGCTATGATGAGACCTTGGCCTCCGCAGTCTCAAACACGTGATTGTAAACAATATATAAAAATCTTCGGAGCAGTTAATTAAATTACAGGACATGAAACGATGTTTTAAACAAACACAGAAATAAGTATTCTAAATTTGCTGAGACACAAAGTTAATTTCTGTTGCGGGCAGATCATATACATATGACTAGACGGGCGGCCAACGCTATTCTGTCCAAACGATCGTGCTCTTTTCGTTTGATGAATGGAGGCAATTTTAAAATAAATAAATTAATTAATTAAATTTTTTTTTAAAATCCCTTTATTCATCCCATAGGGGAAATTTGTCTCGAGGCTCATTCCAAGAGAAGACTGTAATAACCCCCAGACGTCAGGCGCAGTGCAGCGCAGCAAATTGAGCTAGAGCTTTCGGGTAGAAAGCAAAGACCGTACCGCTGAGCCACGCAGCCCCTAATTTTTTCACGGTAATAAGTGAAACAATTGCACAGCTATTTTATTTTTCACAGAAATGTTTTGATTAAAAAGAACAGTACAAGAATGGTGGGTTTTTGGGGGGTTTTTTAATGTTAAAGATCAAAGCACATACTGCCACCTCTTCCGCCTACAAAACTGCTCAGAGTTATTGTTCGTAGATACGTTGGTAAAAGTGGTTCTGTTGTTTTGCATCATTCAATATCCGTAAAACTTGAAGATTATTTCGTTTTAATTAAGCTATTTTATGTAGATTAATCTTAAATATTGAGGAGTTTATCAGGTCACATTTTATCAGCAACTCCCTTCGAATAGAAATTATAAAAAGTAAATAATATAGTAAGATAGCGGAGATAAATGATAATATTGATTAATAGTAATGATAAAAATAATAATAATAATAAATAATAATAATAATAATAATAATAATAATAATAATAATAATATAATAATAATAATAATATAATAATATAATAATAATAATAATAATAATAATAATAATAATAATAATAATAATAATAATAATAATAATAAATAATAATAATAATAAATAATAATAATAGTAAAATAATAATAATAATAATAATAATAATAAATAATAAATAATAATAATAATTAATAATAAATATAATAATAATAATAATAATAATAATAATAATAATAATAATAATAATAATAATAATATAATATAATAATAATAATAATAATAATAATAATAATAATAATAAAATAATAATATAATAATAATAATAATATAATAATAATAATAATAAGATGAAAAAGAAGACGAGAAAAAGAATCTCACAACCCGGAATCACGCCTCAGTGGTGTCCACCTCCTAACGTACCGGGCTCAATCCCCACGGTTGTCCATCTCCCTTAGCCCTGGATTCAATTCCCATTGTAGTCCACCTCTCATAACCTTCAAACTCACTCCCCACTGGTGTCTACCTCCCATAGTCCCGGGTTCATTCCCCACTGGTGTCCACCTCCCACAGCCCTAGGTACAATTCCTATTCCCATTGGTGTCAACCTCTCATAGACCCGGGTTAACTCCCCAGTGGTGTCCACTTTCATATCCCTATGTTCACTCCCCCAGTGGTGTCCAACTCGCATAGCCTTGAACTCATTCCCCACTGGTGTCCAACTCCCATAGTCCTGGGTTCAGTCCCCACTTGTGTCCACCTTCCATAGACCCGGGTTCACTCCCAAAGTGGTGTCACCTCCATAGTCATCGGTTCACTCCCCACTGGTGTCTACCTCCTATAGTCCCGAGTTCACTCTCCGCTGGTGTCCATATGCCATAACTCCGGTTCACTCCCTGTCATGTTGACCTCTTATGGCCCCAGGTTCACTCCCTACTGATATCCATATCACACAGCCCTGGGTTCACTCTCCACTGGTGTCTACCTCCTATAGTCCCGAGTTCACTCTCCGCTGGTGTCCATATGCCATAATCCCGGTTCACTCCCTGTCATGTTGACCGCTTATGGCCTCAGGTTCACTCCCTACTGATATCCATATCATGATATCACACAGCCCTGGGTTCACTCTCCACTGGTGTCTACCTCCCACGGTCCTGGGTTCACTCCCCACGGGTGTCTATCTCTCATAGCCTTGGGTCCATTACCTAATAGTATTCACCTCATATAGAGTTGTCCCTGCTGGTGTCCATATCCCATAGTCAGGGCCCGACACATGTTGGTGTCTACCTCCGGAATCCCTTAGTTCATTCCCAATTGGTGTTCAGCTCTCACAGTCCAGGATTCACTCCCCACTGTTGTCCCTCTCTCATAGCCTGGGTTCACACCCCACTGGAGTCCATATCCATTGGTTCCGCTTTTTCTCACTCGTGGTGTCCACATTGCATAGCCCTGGGTTCACTCCCCACTGGTGTCTACCTTCTATAGTCCAAAGTGCTCTCCCCACTGGTGTCCTTTCCCATACCCACAGGTTCACTCCCCAATGGAGTCCATATCCAGTGATTTCGTGTTTACTCATTAGTGATGTCAACCTCTCATGGTCTCGGATTCACTTCCCATTAGTGTCAACTTCCGGTGGTTCCGAGTTCACTCCCCAGTGGTGTCCACCTCTCATTGCCTTGGGCTCACTCCCCAATGGTGTTCACCTCCACGCCTCTTTATCCTCAAATCACTTAATGAGCAAATATTGCAATACAGCAGTTGGGAATAGCATGGCGGTCATGGAGTGATAAAAACATCACTGTGAAAAAATTGCCTTCCTTGGTGAATAGGAAGGACGGCGCTATAAATACACTCTTCTTGTCCGATGATTAGGTAAGCGATGCGATATCTTTCGCTATTTTCCCTCTCTTCACTTCAAAATTAATCGACTTTTCAACAGATATTTCTCTCGGTGTTATTGACTTATATTTACAAAACTATCATGCTTCGTACATGTTGCGTTTATAAATGTAACAATCGAGCTGCGAATGATAGCAGTCTTTGTTTCCATAGATAAGAACAAACGAGGGAAGTGATAATCATTATTTCTTGTTAAAATATTACCATCGCTTCTATATCGTATCGCATTGATATAAAAAATTTCTGGTATCGCCCAACACTAGTTAAATACGAGGCGGAAGTAACTTCGGGACTGTTTACATTAAACAGGTTGGTTTTAAT
>NC_088360.1:8453911-8463911 GCF_034508935.2 Berghia stephanieae | reverse complement strand
ACGCATCAACGCAACCATTATAATGGGATTTTGACGGTAAAAAATATGTAGTTGCAGTAGCTTGTTTCGTTGATATCATTTGTATTGAAGTAGACCTTATAACAGTTGGAAACTGTATCTAGGGGAAAATTTTCACTAATGGATAACAGCTAATGACTTCATTCTACTTTTAAGTAAATATACACTATAGTACATTGTAAAACTAAATTTTAAACATGAGTATTTATATAGCACAATATTAATTAAACGTGCTCAAAGTGCTTTACAAGGGCAAAGCGACACAACACGTAAGACGAGACATGACGACTATTAGGCGATGTTATCATTCTTTTTTCAAACAGAGACAACGTTGTTCACCTGAGTATGGTGAAATAATTAGAGTAAATAGCCTTTTCCACTAACTCAACAATGCTCCGTTATGAGAATGGGATTCGAACCCTGGACACCTCCAATCCGATGCGAGTCATACCACAAGACGACATAGCCGCGCGCAAATTGAACTTTCTGGGTTAGTTAAATCTGTTTAATTAAATAAAATTCTTCGCTGCAATGAACTGAAAAGCATTTGAAGACACTGTATCAAATGAATAACTTTTGACTCACCATCTGATGGCCTAAATTCTTTATGATCGTGTCCAGCCGTCTCATTTTCCAAGTGGTCCAAAATCCGTCATAATTACCCAATCCAGTGTTGTAAAAGGTCACGTTCTCTGACCTACGGTGGTCACGCAAGGGGATGCTGGTCGGATGATATAATTGGAACAAATACTTTAAATCATTTTGCAGTTCGCAACTGTTTGGTGTTTTTGTATAAATAAAAGATTTGTTTGTTTTATTTTCTTTGCAATCCAAATTTGATTCAGAATTAATTAGAATAAATTTATTATTAAGGCATTTTTTCCACAGTCATTCGTTAGGAAAAACAAAAGTTTGGTGATTTGTCGTAGATATAAACGTCATACAGATTAACCTGCACGATTAAGTAAATACATTAGGAGCAGCGTGGCTCAGCGGTACGGTCTTTGCTTCCTATCCCAAAGGTACCGAGTTCGAAAACCCGCTGCGCTGTGTGGCCTCGAGCAAGTCACCTCGCCCTAGGTCACTTTGAGGCGTTGCACTGCGGCTGACGCCTGGATTATTCCAGTCTTTCCTTGGAATAGACCGTAAGACAAAGTTCCCCTATTGGATGAAATAAAGGAAATTTTTATTATTATTGTATTAATAGTTGAAAATATTCTACTGAGCGAAATTAAATCACTTATTTCTGTCTTTTCACATTGTCATTAAAATCTGAAAATTAGTTGAATGGTTGTTGTTTTTTTGTTTTTTTTGTTGTTTTTTTTTTCAAAGGTATTAACTACAAGGTCAGACAAAAATAAATTAAACAAAATAGTGACCTAAAAAAAGGTAAAATCGAAAATAACAAAACATTTTAGGGAAAATTTCTGATAAAGGGAAGAAAGAGTTCATTTTTCTGTTGTAAAGGAGTGGAATGGACAGCAAAGGATGATGTTTTACAAAATGTTTGCCTTTCTATAAAAATCAGGGGAATTTTAGCATTTTCAAAATTCTTAACACAGGAAATTCTTGGGTAAATTTGTTGTTACCTTGGATCGAAAGAATGAACCGAACATCCAAATCGTTGGGCCATTTCGTCGTCAAAGCTAAAATCATCTCCGATACTTAAAAAAAATGAATGTGGGGTGGGGATGGGAAGGCGAGCCCAAGTAAGGAAAATTATTTGGTATTCTAAGTATTTCGTAATACACTAATTAATCATCCATTATAATTATTTTTTTATTCATGGGGGATTTATTTATTTATTTATTTATTTATTTATTTATTTATTTATATATCAACTTAATTCAATTTTGCGTTGTTAAATATTTGGGACACCACAGCATCGGATGTGCCCTTCACCTTTCATATTAAGTTGTGTGGTAATTAAATTAGATTTCTCATAAACTCTTTTAAAGCCCCCAAATCAAGAACCTCAGGTTTACGACTTTTCGGCAAATCGGGGGTCATCAGAATCGATAGAAATGAGGTAAAAGTTTGCTAACCAGAATGAAAGAAAAAGCGTTTTGTCAGTGCACACGGTATGGTAAGGTATTGTCAGGCTATGTGGTCGTGTGGTATGACACCGGCGAAGGAGGCATTAGTTAAGTCTTTGGAAAAGTCTCTTTACTCATATTATATAACCGTACTTGGTGTAAAATGAGATGCTGACATCTAACAGCGTTGTCATTGTCGGAAAAATTGGAATATCGCCAAATAGGCGTCATGTCTCGTCCTACCTGTTAAGTGTTACTGTTGGCTAGGGACCCCTTGTAAAGCACTTTGAATACATTTAGTAAATATTGATCTATGTAATAATTCTCAGGGTTTGTTTGTTTTTAAAAATAAACAAAATGGACATTACGAACCCGAAAGAGTAGACTAAACACGGTGGGGTTGGTTTGTGACTAAAATCGGTGCAGATCTCCCATCCTCCGTCTTTCAGGTGACCAACTCTTACCATTCGACCACATATTATCTGGATGTTCTCAATGTAGCTGAAACAAAATAAAAGTAACAATTTAGGAAGCAGGCACTTACCTTACATTAGGTGTAAGATAAAACTATATTATGGTAACCTCTGTGGTGTAATGGTAGCATGTCTGACCGGTTATCAAAAGGTCTGAGATTCGATTCCCAGTCAAGGCATTTTGATTTTATTCGGATGATTTTTTTTCTTATATTTATCTCTCTGCTTTGACTGGCAATGTTTCATACACGTTCTGGGTGGGGATCCTGACCTCCCGTAGTGGCCTGGGAGGTACTTGCTGTGTCTTCTATCCCCTTATATCTGTTTTCCAATTGCTTTCTGTCTTTGTCTTGGAATGAGGTTACTTGGTTTAGTCCTGGCCCTGGCCGGATACCCTGGCTGAGAGGGAAACAGTCAAATGTAAAGTTTGTTTTGGGAGATGATATTTTTTCCTTGTAAATCATCTCTCTGTAATGCACTATATTATGTTTTGTATACATATTATATATGATTTGTAAACATTTGAGTGTATTCTTTTTAGTGGGGACCTGTGCTTGTGTCTGGATGAGACTTTTACTAAGTACTTCGATAGTGTGCTCTTGGAATCTGCATCTGATCCCTATTTGTTCCCAATTCCCATTTGTCTTACTTTTTCTTGGGTGCTTTAATTGTAATTCTAGAACTTTCTACTATCCCATTTTCTTCTTTTTACTGGCGCTGATATGACCTTAATGTGTCGCAAGCGCTGTAAAACCCTTAAAAACAAAAACATTTTCTGTTTTTTTATAGATGTAGTTATGTGTAAATATAATATCAAGGGAAGTTATTTAGCATTTCTTCTTGTAAATGTCTTGTTAAATTGCCCCTTTGGTCCAATGATTAAACTGGTACATACAACAACGGACTTAGTTGAACCAGCCTCCAATCGATCTTATTTCTATGGCACCATCTTGTAGTGCGGGGCGGTCCTTGGCAAGCTTAAGGACCACGGTCCTACGGTCCTTGGGAAATGAAGACCGCAAGGACCGGTCCTAGGACCGGTCCTTTTCGACATTGAACATTCCTGAGAGACTGTTGGAAATTCGAACCGGTTTGACCTTTGAGAGTGTGGGATCGTTCATTCTTGAACCGTTAAAGACCGCTACACGATGAAAACCGTGGCCTACAGGAGTAAAACACACGGAGTAGTCACACTCATTTCAAATTGTAACCTAATTAGAGAAGAGGGGTGATGCCTTCTTTATTTGCTCACCGTACTTCATTGTTACTTCGATAATTTAATAAAATTTGAAATTTATCCCCATTAACGGAGATAATGGCATCGCCCAAGGCGTTGATCGAGTTGTTCGTGGCGTTGATACACACACGCAACTCCTACCCCCCTCCCCCCCCCCCCCCCACACACACACATTAGAGGGCAGCGAGCATTGAAGAGTAAGAGAGAGACGTGAAGTTATAATAAGAGGGGTGGATGAGGTGATAAGAGGGGTCGATGGTGACTTTTCGCCAGATCTAACAAACTCAGCTACCCATTCATTGCTGAGTAGACAGGGATTCAGAAAAAAATCGACTGCACCCGGATCGATCTCTGGCCCTTTGCGTATAAAGAGAGTGCTCTATCAACTGAGCTATCGGGGTCCCCAAATATTCTATTGGACTTTTTTTAAATTCAGACGTTATAACTGGGTTTTTTGGAAGGAAGAAACTAATGAAACTCATATTATTTGATTAGTAATAACACCAAACGAAATTTTAATATTATTGTATTATTTTAAATGACAACACTGCGATAGAAAGGAGTGGTGACAAGAGATGGACAAAAGAAAACAAAAAATCGGATTTGCTACTTGCTAGGTTCGACACACACACACACACACACACACAAACACACACATCTTTTGTAGTCACATACATTTCAAACAATAACCCATTAGAGAAGAGGGGTCATGCCTTCACCATAGATCATTGTCATTGCGATCATTATGGTGTAGTAAATTTTGAAATTTACCCCGTATAATGGAATCGTCCAAGGCGTGCGCCTCCTGTTCCCCCCATCTCACACACGAAAGGGCGGTTTGCGGAGTGGAGGTTGGTGGTCGTCTGCCTGTATGGTCGTCTGTGTCGTTTAGTGTATGGTAAAGGGGGTGGGTGCGATTAATTAAGTGGGATGGGTGGTGATTGGTGGAAGATAGGCAACCGAGGCAACGAATCGCTGGGGAAGTAGTAGGCTATGGCGCGAGACCGTAGGACCGTGGTCCTTGCAAGGACCGCCCCGCACTAGTTGAAAGGTGATAAGAAGTGAGGACCGGCGCCGGTCTTCCCCTCTGGGACCGGTCTTCGGTTCACAGCTAAAAGACCGTCGGACCGCGGTCCAGACCGGTCTTCAGCGCGGCACTACCATCTTGTAGTGATCATGAAAAAAATAATAAAATAATAAAATCACGTTAATCCATCTCCGTTAGAAATTTAGTTTTGGGGCTCTCTATTAATCGTCTGACATAACACAGGTGTAAGTGTTTGTAAACTAATAGACTGAGCTTTTATATAGCGCAATATCCACTAAACGTGCTCAAGGCTCTTTAAATGGGGTTCGTGGCCTACACCAACACTTAACATGTAGGACAGGACATGACTTTCAGCCATATTTAACAGACCCAGATACCCAATCACTGCTTGGTGGGCAAGGGAGTTAGAAAAAAACTCGATTTCACCCAGTTCGATCTTGGTCCCTTAGCGTGAAAAGCGAGCGCTTTACTGACTGAACTATCGGGAGTCCCAAGGTGTAAGTGTATCCCAGTAACAAATCTGACGGAAATTTATCTTAGATAAACGGTTGATACTTTCAGTTTCGTCGCTAAAGAAAAAGAAATAAGAAAAAATGAGCTTTTATATAGCGCAATGTCCACTAAATGTGCTCAAAGCGCTTTACAAGGGGCCCCTGGCCAACAGCAACGTTTAACGTTTAGGACAGGACATGACGTCTGTTAGGTGATGTTACAATTTTTTCTGACAGAGACAACGCTGTTAACGGTCAGGTACTCATTTAACACCTGAGTACGGTGACAGAATGTGAGTAAAGAGCCTTCTCCAAGGACTCAACTATGCGTCGAGCGAGGCTCGAACCCAGGACCTTCCGATCCGAAAGCGAGTGTCATACACAAGACCGCATAGCCGCACTGGATTAAACTCCGGCAACAGGACAACTGTTGAACGTTTCGTAACAACAATATATATCTTTTTATAAGTGAAACTTATATTATTTGTTTTTGTTTTTAAAGGGTTACACGGCGCTTGCAACACATTAAGGTCATATAAGCGCCACAAACTAATATTATTATTATGCAAATGTGCATTCAATGTGAGGTTAATCAAATCGGTTCAAATTCAAACTATTCACATCACGAAATAATCGATTTTTCTTTGGTGAAAATTATCTACATGGGATAAAACGCTGCTAGTCTAAAATTATGTTGAGTTCGACCGTTGTAAATGTGACCCACCGTTTCAAAACGATGTTATATCGCGACGGCCAACATGATGGAAAATGACTATAAAGTAAAAATAATCAGAATTAGAATATTATAATATATTTTGTGCTTTTTAAAGCTACCACACACAAACACACACACACACACACACAAAGACCCACACACACACACACACACACACACACAAAGAGACACACACACAGCTCAATCTTTTCATTGGATGTAATATTGATTTTAACTCAAATTTGATAACTGACCACATAATTGTGTAAAGACATGTATTAATAAATTTGGCCAGAAAACTCGAGAGGTCCCAGGTTTATGAATTATTTTCCAAGATAAAAGTCATTTTAATCGATATGAATTTGGTCAGAAAGCTCGTCCTTCACTCATTTAAAACGATCGATTTTTGGAGGGACAAACTTTCTGGCCAAATGTTTTTTTACGTGTCTTTTCGGAGTACTGCAGTTAACTGGTTAAGGTTAAAATTTAATTTTAAACATTACCCAGTCACAAATATTACCTATGGTAAAAATTCGCTTGAATTGAAAACAAAAATTACTAAATATACAAAGAGTATCTTTAGAAATAAGATTTATCAATATTAAAATTGATAAGTATAAGCTAATTGCCCGTATTGGTCCAATATATAGGAAAAAAGAGATCTTTTATGATAATACGAGAATTATCTATATTTTTTGCCAAAACTGCCGACACGGAAAAAAAACACTTAAAAATAATTTTGGCTAGGTAACTCGTCCTTGAAATATCCATCTACTATAATGACCTATATCTTGTCATAACCTTTCAACCTGGGAATTCCTTGAAATCTCATGTTGAAACTTTTTGACAAGATGAGGATCATTGTTCATTGTAAATGATCTATTTTTTGTGGGACATGTTTTCTGGCCAAATTTGTAAAATGTGGATTTTCAGAGTAACAAGAAATGAAGAGAGTAGGAAAGTGCCAGAAGACAACAGAGAATAAAAACTTCGCGGCGGCGATGGGGGCTAGAACCCGCGACCTTATTGGTACTACAACTCCGCCTGACCGTATGAGCTATCCACGACCCCAAAAAAGTCGCTTCAAACTTTCTCTCCCCGACTTCTTGAGGTCACGGGTTCAACACACACATTCGCCGCGAAGTTAGTTAGCCAAAATTTAAGCTTTATAGCCAATATTCTCAACACAAACATAGAAACGATTGAGACATTGAGTATGCTCCGGTATTTCGGCTGAATTTTTAATTCAGAAAAGTGAGTGGAGCAGGCACTTATTATCAGAGTACAGCATAATTCAGATTGTTACTTTGTTGCCCCTGATTAATATTCGCCTCCTCTGGAATAGTTATAATCATGCATCAAATAATACCTGTGATAAACGTTGGCCATTTCAGACCAGGACAAACTCTTTAGATAGGCGATGTCCGGAATCCTTTGATGTACGCTCTGGAAATAAGTATAAATTGAGCTATCATGAACCAATGTTATGGGGCAAACATGGTGAAAACAAACAAACAAACAGACAAACAAACATTTTATGTGTATTTATATCATAATGAACGTTAATTTACCAGAGAACAAAGGTGTGATGTCAAAAAAAAAAAACCCAACTGGTTCCAATCTCACTGGAAGTGTAAACCACTCTTCCGGAGGGACTGGATACATGTTTTGTGTAATTTGTTGATCTTCTGGTTTAAGAGTGATGGCATCTTATTTTCTAGTCTAAGTATAAACTTCGCGTCAATACTGATCATCGATCTTCGCTATGTTACGTCCCCTAATCCTAAAAATCTGCCTCTACATTCTTCTACTCAAATAGTTATACAACCTTATGATTCAATATGTAACCTATTCATTATTACTCCTCCAAAGGACTGATTACATTCACACTTCCAATAATTTTGGAACCGAAAAAGCAGAAGGTGTGACGTCACGAATTTTCTGCCCTATTATCATCATTAATTTCATCTAATTTCCACTTAATCTTTAATGTATAGTATTACATTGTTCTATAGACTAACAGTAGTTAACACATGATATTTACACTTTCTTTTTAATAAATACCTAGATGAATAAAAGATACGGACAAGTCTATTGAATTACCAAGGGTACCTAGTCGCTCAATTGGTAGAGAGATAAACGTGTTCCCTAATCTCTTTGTCATCTCTGTTGCGTGCGTGAAGAAGTCTATGATAGATGTGGCGTAGATTTGTAATAACAAAGCATACTTTCCAAAAAGTCTATTATTTTTAAGTTGACCTTATAGAATACAAAATAAACACTGGCTTAGTGTGCCTTATTGTTATAAACGACTTTCTGATAATAAAGTTGATAAAATGCTAGGGACAATTTTGATCCATTATTGAAATGTAAAAAGTGTTTGTTTTTTTAAATAAAAACAAAAACGCATTAATACCATTGAATTTTTCGACTTTGCATTCATCGGTGAGTTTCAATGAAGTCTTAATAATACTCCTTTAAAAGCTGGTTTTCTCACTTCTTATATCCAGTAAAAAGAAAAAAGCAAAACACCCCTAACCCTGAGACTTCAAAATTCTATGATCTTACCTCATTGTATCCACGCAACCACTTGAATATTAGCTTTGTGGGTTGCCGAACCGGTTTCTGACACTCTCTCAGAAATTCAGTTTTGAGATGAGACATCACTATCAAGCAGACTCCCACGGTTCCAAGAGTTAGCCAGAGCCGAGTCAATTTTCTTGCCAACTTCATTCTACATAAGGTAAAATTAACTGTAAATGTTTAAAAAGCAGTTTTAGCACTGGATGTATTAGACCTCGAACTGCTTTTCAAATGATAATATTATTTGACAGAAAATAGTAAAATAATATGATAAATGCTGTTGATAGATCACATTCTGCGGTATCATGAAAAAAAAACAACCTCATGTTAAAATCTTATTACTCCAAAAAATCGTCCTTCAATATTGCTCGATTATAAAGACTCTCATCTTGTCAAAACCTCTCAAACCTGGGACTTCAAGGAAGCCTGGCTAAGATTTCAAAAACACGCCGCTGTTTTGTTTTTGTTTTTCAGACTACTGTACAATAGATAGTGTACTCAACTCACAAGCAATGAGTTTAAAACGGGGGGGGGGGGGGGGGGGGGGGGGGGGGGGGGGGGGGGGGGGGGGGGGGGGGGGGGGGGGGGGGGGGGGGGGCGTGCGTTTAACTGAATAGTGGGGTCTGTAATATCATTGCAATGCAGTAATAAACCGAGACATTCTGGCCTAGGCATAACAAACCATACTCACAATCAATTTAATGCTCCCGGAACTAGTAAACTCCGACCCTAGGGACCATTATCTCTAACGGTTGGAGAACTAAATTTATATTTTTATAGAAAATGAAATCAAATTAACTTTATGGCGATATTTTTACATGTTCTATGATAAAGGGAACCATTATTTCTATATTTAATATTAAAATGGTACAGCAGATAAGCAGGTATTATTAATGTATGAATTGATGAGCTTTAGGACTTTTCTGACACTCAAAGTTTGTTTGTTTTTTTTCTTTAAATTAATTCTTATTTCTTTACCTTATTCCGTTTCGACAAGGAGATCATGATATCTGTCCAACACACTAGAATCTATCAACACTTCCTGAATGAAGTTTTGAATTAAGAGAAATGATATTGATCGAGTCCTATCAGTTTTATCACACCTTTGACAGAGAATAATTCTTCTTCTTTCTTTCTCTCTCTCTATTTGTGTATGTGTGTGTGTGTGTGTGTGTGTGTGTGTGTAATAACCTGTGCCATTTCCCTCTCTCTCCCCATCACTATCTCTTTATGTGTAGGTGTGAGTGTGTGTGTGTGTGTTTGTGTGTGTGTGTGTGTGTGTGTGTCTATCTCATTTTCCCTCACCATCTCTCCAACTCTCTCTATCTCTCCTCTCTATCCCCATTCTCTCTCTCTCTCTCCCTCTCTCTCTCTCTCTTCTCTCTCTCTTCTCCTCCTC
>NC_088360.1:8450342-8453811 GCF_034508935.2 Berghia stephanieae | reverse complement strand
TACAACTCCGCCTGACCGTATGAGCTATCCACGACCCCAAAAAGTCGCTTCAAACTTTCTCTCCCCGACTTCTTGAGGTCACGGTTCAACACACACATTCGCCGCGAAGTTAGTTAGCCAAAATTTAAGCTTTATAGCCAATATTCTCAACACAAACATAGAAACGATTGAGACATTGAGTATGCTCCGGTATTTCGGGTGAATTTTTAATTCAGAAAAGTGAGTGGAGCAGGCACTTATTATCAGAGTATAACATAATTCAGATTGGTACTTTGTTGCCCCTGATTAATATTCGCCTCCTCTGGAATAGTTATAATCATGCATCAAATAATACCTGGTAAACGTTGGCCATTTCAGACCAGGACAAAGTCTTTAGATAGGCGATGTCCGGAATCCTTTGATGCACGCTCTGGAAATAAGTATAAATTGAGCTATCATGAACCAATGTTATGGGCAAACATGGTGAAAACAAACAAACAAACAGACAAACAAACATTTTATGTGTATTTATATCATAATGAACGTTAATTTACTAGAGAACAAAGGTGTGATGTCAAAAAAAAAACCCAACTTGTTCCAATCTCACTGGAAGTGTAAAACCACTCTTCCGGAGGACTGGATACATGTTTTGTGTAATTTGTTGATCTTCTGGTTTAAGAGTGATGGCATCTTATTTTCTAGTCTAAGTATAAACTTTGCGTCAATACTGATCATCGATCTTCGCTATGTTACGTCCCCTAATCCTAAAAATCTGCCTCTACATTCTTCTACTCAAATAGTTATACAACCTTATGATTCAATATGTAACCTATTCATTATTACTCCTCCAAAGGACTGATTACATTCACACTTCCAATAATTTTGGAACCGAAAAAGCAGAAGGTGTGACGTCACGAATTTTCTGCCCTATTATCATCATTAATTTCATCTAATTTCCACTTAATCTTTAATGTATAATATTACATTGTTCTATAGACTAACAGTAGTTAACACATGATATTTACACTTTCTTTTTAATGAATACCTAGATGAATAAAAGATACGACAAGTCTATTGAATTACCAAGGGTACCTAGTCGCTCAATTGGTAGAGAGATAAACGTGTTCCCTAATCTCTTTGTCATCTCTGTTGCGTGCGTGAAGAAGTATATGATAGATGTGGCGTAGATTTGTAATAACAAAGCATACTTTCCAAAAAGTAACGATTACTATTATTTTTAAGTTGACCTTATAGAATACAAAAAAAACACTGGCTTAGGGTACCTTATGTTCTAAACGACTTTCTGATAATAAAGTTGATAAAATGCTAGGGACAATTTTGATCCATTATTGAAATGTAAAAAGTGTTTGTTTTTTTTAAATAAAAACAAAAACGCATTAATACCATTGAATTTTTCGACTTTGCATTCATCGGTGAGTTTCAATGAAGTCTTAATAATACTCCTTTAAAAGCTGGTTTTCTCACTTTTTATATCTAGTAAAAAAGAAAAAGCAAAACACCCCTAACCCTGAGACTTCAAAATTCTATGATCTTACCTCATTGTATCCACGCAACCACTTGAATATTAGCTTTGTGGGTTGCCGAACCGGTTTCTGACACTCTCTCAGAAATTCAGTTTTGAGATGAGACATCACTATCAAGCAGACTCCCACGGTTCCAAGAGTTAGCCAGAGCCGAGTCAATTTTCTTGCCAACTTCATTCTACATAAGGTAAAATTAACTGTAAATGTTTAAAAAGCAGTTTTAGCACTGGATGTATTAGACCTCGAACTGCTTTTCAAATGATAATATTATTTGACAGAAAATAGTAAAATAATATGATAAATGCTGTTGATAGATCACATTCTGCGGTATCATGAAAAAAAAACAACCTCATGTTAAAATCTTATTACTCCAAAAAATCGTCCTTCAATATTGCTCGATTATAAAGACTCTCATCTTGTCAAAACCTCTCAAACCTGGGACTTCAAGGAAGCCTGGCTAAGATTTCAAAAACACGCCGCTGTTTTGTTTTTGTTTTTCAGACTACTGTACAATAGATAGTGTACTCAACTCACAAGCAATGAGTTTAAAACGGGGGGGGGGGGGGGGGGGGGGGGGGGGGGGGGGGGGGGGGGGGGGGGGGGGGGGGGGGGGGGGGGGGGGGGGGGGGTATTAACTGAATAGTGGGGTCTGTAATATCATTGCAATGCAGTAATAAACCGAGACATTCTGGCCTAGGCATAACAAACCATACTCCCAATCAATTTAATGCTCCCGGAACTAGTAAACTCCGACCCTAGGGACCATTATCTCTAACGGTTGGAGAACTAAATTTATATTTTTATAGAAAATGAAATCAAATTAACTTTATGGCGATATTTTTACATGTTCTATGATAAAGGGAACCATTATTTCTATATTTAATATTAAAATGGTACAGCAGATAAGCAGGTATTATTAATGTATGAATTGATGAGCTTTAGGACTTTTCTGACACTCAAAGTTTGTTTGTTTTTTTTCTTTAAATTAATTCTTATTTCTTTACCTTATTCCGTTTCGACAAGGAGATCATGATATCTGTCCAACACACTAGAATCTATCAACACTTCCTGAATGAAGTTTTGAATTTGGAGAAATGATATTGATCGAGTCCTATCAGTTTATCACACCTTTGACAGAGAATAATTCTTCTTCTTTCTTTCTCTCTCTCTATTTGTGTATGTGTGTGTGTGTGTGTGTGTGTGTGTGTGTGTAATAACCTGTGCCATTTCCCTCTCTCCCCCATCAGCTATCTCTTTATGTGTAGGTGTGAGTGTGTGTGTGTTTGTGTGTGTGTGTGTGTGTGTGTGTCTATCTCATTTTCCCCCACCATCTCTCCAACTCTCTCTATCTCTCCTCTCTATCCCCATTCTCTCTCTCTGTCTCTCTCTCTCTCTCTCTCTCTCTCTCTCTCTCTCTCTCTCTCTCTCTCTTTCATTCTTTCTTTTTTCTTTAATCTTTCTCTATTACCCCCCCCCCCCAATTCATAAATAGTCATTCCCTCTTTATCTTTCTTCGCCAATCTTCCATCTGTCTTACTCTCTCTCTCTCTCTCTCTCTCTCTCTCTCTCTCTCTCTCTCTCTCTCTCTCTCTCTCTCTCTGTGTGTGTATGTGTGTGTGTGTGTGTGTGTTTGTGTGAGTCTGCTCTCTCATTTACTTATTTATAAACATTCACATGTTTTCTCATTCTCTCTATATGTTTCTTCTCTCCTTTTCTCCTTTGTCATTACATCTTTTGTTTGTTTGTTTTTTTGGGTGTTTTTTTTTGTCTTTAAGCTGGCAAAGGGTTAACCTAACAGCCTGTGAAATATCCCTGGTATAATTTTTGGTGAGCTGGATTTAATGTAGTCTGTTGGAAATGTGTATCAAGACGAATTGAGTGGAATTTTTTGAGAAATCATGTTTCGAACTATCAACTATTTCCCCTTTGTAGACGTCGGAGCAAAA
>NC_088360.1:8430342-8442842 GCF_034508935.2 Berghia stephanieae | reverse complement strand
TCAAAATTGTCTTATGGAGCTTATCTGGTCTGCATATTGATATAATCTGATATTATAAGTACTTTTCTTTAAGCCACTCTCTAGTCGTGTTCCTTAGTTGCTGTTGCATTCCCTTCCTTTTGCAAATATTGTTGCTAATACGAAAATTACATACCACCGTTGGTGGCCAACCGACATCTAATTGTTTCCAAATCTGACATCCTAAAGTTTTATGGCCTTATTGTTGTAAGGAAATACTCGCAAACCAAAGCGTTACAAAAACATTAAAACAAGTCCATAATCGCGATCGGTGATTAGACCTGCAAATAGTATGTGCACGTAGATCAGAGCATTAATAATGTTAATATAGTATCAGATGGTTGTCGCAACCAAAGCAAATTATTTTTCATGCGCAACGAATAAGATAACAAACAAATTAAGGGACTGTCGTACTCCGAAAAAAAACATATTTTAAAAAGTTTGGCCAGAAAACATATCATCCATAAATCGATCGATTAAAATCACCCTCAACTTGGTAAAGTTCTCATTCCTGGGACTTCGTTACGTCATATTTTAGGGGCTGTCCATTCTAATGTAATAGGGCCCTATAAAAATTGTTGTAAGTCAAAATCGTTGCTTGTTGAATTATTTAGACTTGGGACAGCTAATATATTACTGAAATAATTGTTGTCCTTTTCAAAATGTTGTAAGTTCTGATATCTAAGCTCTGTCTCAAAATGTAATGCGACAAGATATCAGATTTTATCAGTCGCAAACATGTCATATGGGAATGTAATGATAACAGGATTTTCTGTCCATCTGAGTCACTCAGAGTTTGATGAGTCATCCCATGCCCAGTTTTAAAAAACCCCAAAGAAATTAAACATGACACACACAGAGAGAAACCAGGCCAATCGATAGTTGTCCATTCTTTGTGTTTGAAATTGACGTTCCAGCAGATGATTACTCTATGGCCATAAGGTTTCTAAACTCTTTTTTGCGTTTTAAAAATCTTATTTCTAATAAAACCAATAAATGACGAACGTATTTTGTATTGATGGGAAATGATTAGGAGAGTTACTCATCTTTGAATAATGAATGGATCCTAGTTTTTCGTAGAATTTAAACTGATTTACATTTAGTAATCAATTTATACATTCATAATTTATTAAACTGTGGTTTGCGGGAGGGAAGCAATAAATATTGCGTCACTGCACTGCGGCTGATTCATGGATTATCCCAGGCTTCCCTTGGAAAAGACCCTAAAGACAAATTTCCCGTTGTGGACGAAGAAAGGGAATTTTATCATGTTATTTATTGTTAGTATATAGTTTTACAATTTATTATGATATAGAAATCCTTAATTTTTCACATAAATGTTTTTCATATGTGTAACTTGATTTTATAAAATCAAATCGATTTGCTTATAAGATAATTTTCTACCCGAATTATTATCAAATAGTTTATATTTGTCACACATCAATACAATGGCTTGTTATGAGGTCATATTTTATCTACGCAATTAACATGTGACCTAAAATACTTTTAAAGAAATAAATAGTCTTTACTAGACATACCAAAATAACACAATAAACCAAAGGGTTTAGAAAGGAGGCCAGTAATAGATTTAAGCTTTAAAAATTTAGACCATTCAATACCTAATATAAAGGCATGGAAAGAAAGTCGACGAACGACAGATTAAAGCTTACAAAATTTAGACCATTCAATACCTAATATAAAGGCATGGAAAGAAAGTCGACGAACGACAGATTAAAGCTTACAAAATTTAGACCATTCGATACATGATAAGGAGTTCGAGTTACAAGCTCCGATATCTGACGTTACTGAAATACGATCAATCCTAGATAAATACAATCACGTAAAGAGGCGTCCTAAGAGGGTGAGGAATCTCAATAAACGGTACTCAATGTCCATGCGACAATCGAAGGCTACTTTTATTAATCCATGTAGGACCCTTATGATAATACAGTACACTTTCTTAAATGGGTGGATACTGAGTTAACTATAATATGTGACCAACCACTCAAAACAGTAGCATGTCAGCATGAATCAGATACCAGAAAAATGTATTTTATGAAAAAAAAAGACCAAGAAAAGTCCATTTTAATCCAGATTAATAAATTCTATTCATTCCCTCCAATGAAACATAAAAGATTAAACCAAATCTCATTTTTTTAAAAACTCTAAATTCACTTTTAGCATCCAAACCATCTAGCATAATACCGTTTTGAGACGGTGGGTAGAAAGAATGCGAATGTGCCAGGTTGCACCTCTCTTCATGTTATTTTTTTTAAAAAACATCAATCAGTGCTTATAATATAGGATATCCAGATGGATATAACATTTAAACATATAGAAGCTTGTATGCAAATAATATGATTATGATGCACGGAGCCAAAGTCTACCTGTCACAGTTACAATAAGATTATAGAAACATTTACTCCATTCGATTATTTTCCCCCGATATATTTTGGTGTAGAAGTTTATTCTCTCGAACAATTTCATTCTGAATTAAAGGCAAGTCTCTCTCTCTCTCTCTCTCTCTCTCTCTCTCTCTCTCTCTCTCTCTCTCTCTCTCTCTCTCTGCTCTCTCGCTCCTCCTCTCTCTCTCTCTCTCTCTCTCTCTCTCTCTCTCTCTCTCTCTCTCTCTCTCTCTCTCTCTCTCTCTCTCTCTCTGGACATTGGGTTACGGAAAACATTAGATAACGAGTTTGAATCTTTAATCTTTCTCAGCACTAGGGTAATTATTTTATTATTTTCTTTCTCCGATTTTTCAAAATATCCTGGTACTTTTCTGAAAAGCTGATTCTTTGTTTCCACCGTGCGTTCTTCCCCCGCTTGATCAATATTGCAGTGGTGAAATGATGACGTAGCGTCTCTGCACCACGACACTCGAGGCGGTACTTTGTCGTCTGTTGATGAGTCATGGCTGCTCTGTATTGATTTTAGGAATGAGTAATACAAACTCATGCTTCCCGTGTCTTACCGACGACACAGTACCTACTAGTACTGAGGCAGTGAGGGAATGAGTGAGAGAGACGGGGTAAGGGTAATGTGGACATCATAAGTACTCAACGCGCGGCGGTTCAGGAATCGCATCGAATGTGGAACTTTGAAGTTCGAAGTTCGAACATAATCTTATTGTATGATGCCTAATATTAATGACGATGATGGTAATGATGATGATGCTGATAATGATGATGATGATGCTGATAATGATGAAGATGATAATAATAATGATAATAATAATGATAATAGTAATAATAATAATAATAATAATAATAATAATAATAATAATATAATAATAATAATAATAATAATAATAATAATAATAATAATAAAATAAATAATAATAATAATAATAATAATAATAATAATAATAATAATAATAATAATAATAATAATAATAATAATAATAATAATAATAATAATAATCTTAATGATTATCATAATGATAGTGATGAAGGTGATGATGATAATGATGAACATGACGACAACAACAAAGACGACGACGACGAAGATGATGATGATGATGATGATGATGATGATGATGATGATGATGATGATGATGATGATGATGATGTTGTGATGATGAAATTTGAAATTCATTTACTTCATATTGATGCCTTGCGTGCAGATAAAATACTCATAACATCCGTCAGCCGGATAAAACATACCAACACACAAAACTGTGTGTAACCTTGAAGGTTTATAGACGGAATGAAATTGACGTTACTCAGCTCTTTGTTATTGTTTTTAGTCAGCCATTTTGATGAGCAGTTCTAACTAAATTGTATCAATAAAAGATAGAACGAATTTGCCGTTTTACTTCCGGATTGCAATGGTGTGAGTTTCTTAGCCAAGCGCACACTATCTATACATAGATTTGTGTGTGGGTACGTTATTTCCGGCTGGCGGATGTTGTGAGTATTTTGGCCAAACGCAAAGCATGAATAGTCTGAATAATTTTGTGTGTCCGCTCAGCAACGAGCTGAGTTTTAAACAAAGAAAATCAGTTCTTTTTATTCTTCATGCTGGCTAGAACTTTTTCACATGCCATGTGATGAGAATGTATAAAAGACAAAGCATGATCAGATTTATAATGTTATTCTTCTCTGGATACACTCTATAATGCTCGTCGGAGAAGTATTTCATAAAGCGTCCGCCATTGTTTCAATAGTTTAGAACCAGTTACTAAGTTGCGATGCGTCATTACAAGGGAAGTGACGTCACTACTGTTGAAGTCCATTGCTGTCTAAAAACAACAGCAAAGACCTGCTCCGTTCTATCTATATAGATAGAATGCGCTTGGCCAAGGAGTTCACAACATTGCCACCCGGAAGTATAACGGACCAACACACAAACTCTGTGTAACCATGAACTTTTATAGTCTGGTTAATACAGTTTAGTGAGAACAACTCACAAACGCGGATGGCAAAAACAATAACAAAGGCCTGAGTGACGTCATCTGCATACTATCTATAATATAGTTACAGCCGAGACCCAAAATGATAATATCGAGGCAAGAAACTAAGAGGTTACTGCCGTATGTAGATTTTCGATGTGCAGTCCGTAAACATTGCATTTGCGTGTTGATGGTATGTGTTTAAGTAAAATATACATTATTTCTATCCGCCATATCAATCATACATATAGATAGTTCGAATTTGACGTCACTCAGGCCTTTGTTATTGATTTTTGCCATCCGCGTTTATGAGTAATTCTCACTAAACTGTATTAACCATACACAGTTTTGTGTGTTGTCCGTTATATTTCCGGATGGCAATGTTTTGAGCTTCTTGGCCAAGCGCATACTATCTATAAACAAAACTATGTTGAAACTTAAAAGTTTATAGTCTGTTTGAGAGAATTAGTGAGAAGTAATCACCCAACTGAAGATAGAAAACTACAAAACCAAAGCCAAATTGAAGTTATAATGGACATTGTGGGCGAAAGGACGTTTACCGACTTGACATGAATTCAATCCCTCGTGGGGGCGGGGACCTACACTCCTCTAAGCTTGGTGAGAAGTTGCCGGGCTTTGATACCAGTAAGAGGAGACACTGGGTAGCTGCGAATCAGCTTCGGTCGAGGAGCTGCCTAACGGCAAGTTCGTTACATCGGTGTGGTCTAACTTCCTGTCCAATATGTCCACGCTGTGGGCAAGAACCCGAGACGGCAGAGCATCTCGTCGAAAGGTGTGTTGTGACGATGCTACCAGGCGGGTTTGCGACGGTGCACGAATGCGGACCGGACTTTGCTGATTGGGTCGATCGTCATAACATAATAGTGTGAACCATAAGAGGCTGCGGCTGCTACCGACTTGACACGTCCTCATATAAATATGCATCGTCTGCCATTAAAACTCTATTGTCACTCCATCAGTTTCCTGGCTCTGTATTTCAGTCTTGGGTCGCAGTTAAAAACTTAATACCATTTTGTCAACAAGTCTGCCTTTAAAAAAAGTGTGCGTTTGGCTAACAACATTTCAATCCGGAAGTATAACAGAACAACACACAAACTATGAACAACATTGAACGTTTATAGTCTGGTTAATATACCCTGATGGCAAAAAGCAATAACAAAGACCTGAAAGACTGGGAAAAATTGTTTTCGGAATTTTGTTTAGAAAATATTAAAATTAATAATAGAAACACAATTCTCTGTGTGGCCAATTTTGGCCAAAAATGGGCCATTTTTTTTTAGACCCAGGCCATCCTATCTAATGACCCTCTTAATTAGTAACAATTTTATTTGTTAGGTTAATTATTATGTTTAGTAGCAGTAGCAGTAGAAAGGCATTGGCATTAACTGCTTCTGTATCGTTCGTTATGATAATAATTTTATTTTTTTTGTGTTAAAGGATGAAGTAAAAGGTTGAAATATTAATGTTGCCTAGCGCGTTCATGGAGGGTGGGGGGTTAATTGGGCAGTTGGTCAGTTAGAGGATATATTGGGTTGGTGGGTTGTAATAAATTTTGTTACTTTTTTAGATGATTTAAATTAACAATTAAATAGCTGATCATGGTTGGGTGTGGAGAGGAGATAAAATGTGTTGTGATTGGTGGATGACAGAGATCCTGTACCAATCGGTTTATTGATGATTCAGGGCTGTTTGTAATGTTGTTTAGATAAATTGTCTGGGACTGACAGAGGTTTAGTAGGGGGGGGGGGGGGGGGGGGTTGGATTCTGTGGGTTTTGATTGGTGGTAGTTGGAAGGCTGCAGCCTATCAGCTGATCGGAATATTCGAACTTCTGTAATATGGGGTTATTGTGGAAATGAGGTTAGGTTTAGGTTTTAGGTTGGATAGGGGTGGGGGGGGGGGGGGGGGTTTCTGAATCGCTTCTGTTGTTAGGATGTTGAATACACGAGCCAATCGTCTTGTGGGTTTATTAATTGTGGTTGGTTGTTGTTCTTGGGCTATTGCTAAATTATGGGAGTAGATTGGAACTGGTGATGAAGGTGGTTATGTTTTTAAAAGGAAACTTTTGATTAATTTGTTAGTAACCTATTCCCTTGCTCCCTAAGGAGTCCAAGGGTGGCCACCCACTTTCCCGCTCTCTAGCCGAGCGTCATTCGCTGCTTCAACTACTGTGCACGTGGTCTTTCCCTATGCAGCATTGGTTATTTTATTATTCTATGAATATGGTTAAGTTTTCATTAAAGTTAGAATCATGGGGCCAAAAATGGGCCATCCTACTTAAAGAGCAAGGACAAGCGAAAAAGGTAAAAGATTCTTTAAGGATATAAACGCATATAATAGTACGGCGAAGGACCCTGCTTAACGGATCTACTTTTAACACACACCGCCAGTGCATAACAAAGCAAGAGAGTAGGAGTGGTGTTGTGTTACACCAGCCTATCGTTTACATAATATCATTAACAACGTATTATTTTCTTGTTGCTGATTTTTTAAATCCACGCAAAATTCTTTTGTATTTTTTTTCTTTTGTTAAGGTCGATGCACAGCATTCTTTTCCCATTCGTGACCTTGTAGGATAAATTGTATTAATTTTATTTGCATAGAAATCAGCGCTTTTTTATTTCTTTACTCTTTGATCCGCCCATGCTTTTATTTCCTATGTCAAGATGGGTGGTGTTGTTCTGCATTCTTGTCCCATTCACTATTTTTTTCAGTTTATATTTAATCGATTTGATTTGCACAGATAAATCCTCAATGTAAAATAGTGTGTTCTTTTCAGTTGCTGTTTTGTTTGTTTGTTTTTCAATAGCTTGCTCTCCTTTTGCCTTATATGGCCTGTAGGTTTTACGCTTAAAATGAGTTTTGTTTATCCTTTTCGAATTTGTGTTGCTGATCGCTTTTTTTTACGGTAGTGTTTGTTTGTTTGTTTTATTTGATTGGCTTCTATATAGTTATATACTTAAGCTGAAGATCACGATAGCTTTAATAACAATAATAATAATAATAATGATAATAATAATAATAATTATTATTATTATTATTATTATTATTATTATTATTATTATTATTATTATTATTATTATTATTATTATTATTATTATTATTATTATTATTATTATTTTTTATGAAGAAGAAGAAGAAGAAGAAGAAGAAAAAGAAGAAGAAGAAAAAGAAGAAGAAGAAGAAGAAGAAGAAGAAGAAGAAGAAGAAGAAGAAGAAGAAGAAGAAGAAGAAGAAAATCTCAAAACAAAATAAACAGCTCTAAAATAGAAATAATTATGATTTAATTTTTCCTTTCAAATCGCATAGCAGGGGTGTCTGTCTAAAGCCCAAGCATCCACTAAATGTGTGACTTCAAACTTCAAACTTCCGTCCCATTGTCTCTTATCTATCTTAAGAACCCGCTACTAAATCAGAGCGTTATATTGTTTTCGAGAAGGATCAATAGCAATAAAAGACTAGAGCACAGGACGCGCCGTTGTGGCTCTATCAACTCTGCTAATGCCAAATGTAAATACACATGACCAATGACCACGAATTAACCTTTATAACTACAACTAACAACATTGTTATTATGGATAATGGCTATAGGCTAGCTTTATATCTATTTTCCACCCTGCTAAGCAAACTCTTAACTTTCTGCTAGCCAATGTTATGGCAAGCGGCTTTGCCATATATGGAGAGAATCATTACACAGTATTTCTTGGAAATAGACGCCGCTCTTGAGCCAAAAATGGAAACTTAAGCTCCGCCCTTACTTAGCTCGACAGTCGACACTTGACAGGGGGATATTTTTCATTATTATTATTATTATTATTATTATTATTATTATTATTATTATTATTATTTAAGTGTAACGTTGTGGTAAGTAAAATTTGTTGACTTGCAGTTTTTGACGAACGGTGTCGCTAATTTTAACCTATACCTATTTTTTGCACAAGGCCCAGTCACCAATGAACGAGAGATGGGCGCTAAATTAAATGATAATCAATCGATATCAAATAGATAATCACATGATCGTGAGAGTGACATTTTGAAGAGAGAACAATCACTGGCATCACCAGTTGCGTCACAACGTTGACAGTAATCCACAGGTCAGATAATACAAATTGCAAAGATAATAAGAACAAAAACAATCGGATATGTTATGATAATATTTTGAAGACCCTGATATTGCATGGGAGATGGGATCAACCCAAATGGTGATGGTGTAATTGGTAGTGGTCACACCAACACCAGTAGTAGTAGTAGTAGTAGTAGTAGTAGTAGTAGTAGTAGTAGTAGTAGTAGTAGTAGTAGTAGTAGTGGCAGTAGTAGTAGCACCAGTAGTAGTTGCACCAGTAGTTATAGTCGCAGTAGTAGTAGTGGTAATAGAAGTAGTAGTAGTAGTAGTAGTAGTAGTAGTAGTAGTAGTAGTAGTAGTAGTAGTAGTAGTGGCAGTAGTAGTAGCACCAGTAGTAGTTGCACCAGTAGTTATAGTCGCAGTAGTAGTAGTGGTAATAGAAGTAGTAGTAGTAGTAGTAGTAGTAGTAGTAGTAGTAGTAGTAGTAGTAGTAGTAGTAGTAGTAGTGTAGTTGTTGCTATTGTAGTATTATAGTACTAGTAGAAGTAGTTGTAGTAGTTTTGTAGTTGTAGTAGTTGTTATTGAAATACAAGTCGTAGTATTAGTGAGAGTAGGTGGAGGAGCAGTAATAGTAGCTGTGGTAGTCGCACCAACACCAGTAGTAGTAGTAGTAGTAGTAGTAGTAGTAGTAGTAGTAGTAGTAGTAGTAGTAGTAGTAGTCGTCGTAATAGTAGTAGTAGTAGTAGTAAAAGTAGAAGTATTAGAGTAGTAGTAGTAGTAGTAGTAGTAGTAGTAGTAGTAGTAGTAGTAGTAGTAGTAGTAGTAGTACCAGCAGTAGTAGTATTAGTAGTAGATGTAGTAGTAATGGTAATAGAAGGAGTAGTAGTAGCAGCAGCAGTAGTAGTAGTAGTAGTAGTAGTAGTAGTAGTAGTAGTAGTAGTAGTAGTAGTAGTAGTAGTAGTAGTAGTAGTAGTAGTAGTACCTGTAGTAGTAGTAGTAGTAGTAGTAGTAGTAGTAGTAGTAGTAGTAGTAGTAGTAGCACCAGTAGTTGTAGTAGCAGTAGTACCAGCATTAGTAGTAGTAGTAGTAGTAGTAGTAGTAGTAGTAGAAGTAGTAGTAATAGTAGTAGTAGTAGTAGTAAAAGTAGAAGTATTAGAGTAGTAGTAGTAGTAGTAGTAGTAGTAGTAGTAGTAGTAGTAGTAGTAGTAGTAGTACCAGTAGTAGTAGTATTAGTAGTAGATGTAGTAGTAGTGGTAATAGAAGGAGTAGTAGTAGCAGCAGCAGTAGTAGTAGTAGTAGTAGTAGTAGTAGTAGTAGTAGTAGTAGTTATAGTAGTAGTAGTAGTACCTGTAGTAGTAGTAGTAGTAGTAGTAGTAGTAGTAGTAGTAGCAGTAGTAATAGTAGTAGTAGTAGTAGTAGTAGTAGTAGTAGTAGTAGTAGTAGTAGTAGTAGTAGTAGTACTAGTAGTAGTAGTAGTAGTCGTAGTAGTAGTTGTAGTAGTAGCAGTAGTAGTAGTAGTAGTAGTAGCAGTAGTAGTAGTAGTAGTAGTAGTAGTAGTAGTAGTAGTAGTAGTAGTAGTAGTACCTGTAGTAGTAGTAGTAGTAGTAGTAGTAGTAGTAGTAGTAGTAGTAGTAGTAGTAGTAGTAGTACTAGTAGTAGTAGTAGTAGTCGTAGTAGTAGTTGTAGTAGTAGCAGTAGTAGTAGTAGTAGTAGTAGTAGTAGTAGTAGTAGTAGTAGTAGTAGTAGTAGTAGTAGTAGTAGTAGTAGTTAGTTAGTTAGTTAGTTAGTTAGTTAGTTAGTTAGTTAGTTAGTTAGTTAGTTAGTTAGTTAGTTAGTTAGTTACATAGTTAGTTGCAGCGGTTGCAGTAGAGTATCATTTGTTCCCAATCTCATTTTAGTCAAACGACAATGAGACCGATGAGTGATAATAAGAGAAGATCCATAAAGTTTAACGTTTTATCTTTGTATCTGTGTTGGGGCACATTGTGCCCAAAGAATCACTATACTGAGGTATGAATTAGTAAGTCGCTAACTGTGATTAGTTTATTAGAAAAAGGATACTTCAACGAGGACTTATCGTGAATACTGTAAGGCCCCACTACACACAATCCACTCAAATCGTCAGCACCACAAAGGGCAGTAACTAAATCAACAAAATACATTGTAACGCTAACGGATTTTAATCTGTCTCCGACAATTAGTTTGAACTAATCACACCTCTAATACAAAATTAACAAGAAATAGATTTTTAAAAAGCACAAATTAAAAAAAAAAAACAATAAAATAAACCAAAAAAAAGAAACATTAAAAAATTAAATTAATAAGTAAAACAACAGACAAAAAATCAGTGACATTGATGGTATTCTTTTAAATAAAAGAATTACCAGTTCTGCCCGCTGGACCTTTCATAACAATATACAAGATTTAATGGTCTGTTAAGAGAAAATTTGAAGTGAAATAATCACCCAATTGGTGATCTAAAAACAAAGATAAGGACTTCAACATCATTCGAATCAGCCCGGGATAGAAATACGGAATAACTCCCTATGATTTTGATAAATAAAGGTGAGCTTTTATACAGCTCAATAACAATATCTGCTACATGCGCTCAAAGTGTTTTATATTGGGTCCGAAAATAACAGCATAATAAAGCTCTTTTATAATAATTTCCTCCCACCCCCACCCTCTCTCTCTCTCTCTCTCTCTCTCTCTCTCTCTCTCTCTCTCTCTCTCTCTCTCCACGGAACGAAATTGACGGCCATTCAGCTCTTTGTTATTGTTTTTAGACAACCATTTTAATGTTTAGTTCTCAGCAAATTATATCAATCAGACTATAAACATTTATGGTTACACATAATATTTTTACGAGTTGGTACGTTATAACCGGCTGGTGGATGTTGTGAATAAAATTTCGTTTATTCATCCCATGGGGGAAATGTGTCTCTAGGTTCTATTCCAAGGGAAGACTGGAACAACCCAGGCGTCAACCGCAGTGCAGCGCCGCAAATTGAGCTAGGGCGAGGTGACTTGCTCAAGGCCACATAGCGCGGCGGCAGGCGATCGAACTCGGTACCTTTCGGGTACGAAGAAAAGACCGTACCGCTGAGCCACGCTGCCCCCAATGCAATACAATACAATTAATACAAAGTGTTGATAATATTATTATTGTATACAACGTGACTTATTCCTCACGCTGCTATTTTATATCCACGAGTTAACAGTCGCTGCCATCCTAATTTGTCCTAACAGGTTGTATGTAGTGTGTTAATTAGTAATTAGGTCCTCTTGTGTTATCATTTATTCAACCGAATAGGTGGCTCGCCTAATTAGTGTTCTCCCAGCCTTACGAGAGAGGACCTATGTACCATATTATTATTATTATTATTATTATTATTATTATTATTATTATTATTATTATTATTATTATTATTATTATTATTATTATTATTATTATTATTATTATTATTATTATTATTATTATTATTATGCATTATGTTCTATGGCTTATTATCAGATACTATTTACAGCAGAGTAACAAAGTGATGGCGTTTGGTGAATCACTAGCTTTTAAATAAAGGGAGCATTAGAATGCAGGTGATAACGACACGTTTTTTTAATTATTATTATTATTATAATTATTATTATTTGATAGAGCGCCAGTGTCCACAAATAGTGCTCAGAGGTGCTTTACAGTAGTTATTTTAGTGTCACACATGTTCATTCATTCGACTACAAAATCAATAAAACAGTCACACATATGTACATATATATCTTGTTCGAAGTTCACATAGAATCACGATGAGCAGAATGAAAAAGATTGGTTTTTAGATGCCGTTTGAAGACTGGTAGACTTCCACATTGTCACGTTTGCAATATAAAGGATGTTGTTGACCCAGAGAGTAGATGTTATTTCAAAATATGAAAGGATAATTAAAACTTCCGAGCATTTTATTTGTAATAGATGGCAGGAATATTTGGCTCCCATTTGTTTTTAAAGTACTTTATCAGAGCC
>NC_088360.1:8422842-8425342 GCF_034508935.2 Berghia stephanieae | reverse complement strand
TTATTATTATTATTATTATTATTACTATTATTATTATTATTATTATGATGATGATGATGATGATGATGATGATGGTGATGATGATGATGATGATGATGATGATGATGATGATGATGATGATGATGATGAAATATGAAAGACGACGCCTGCGTTTCATCTTATGACTCACCAAAACAAAATAATAAATATATAGATATACTGTAGTATAAATTATTAGACATATATATATATATATATATATATATATATATATATATATATATATATATATGAATATCCTCTCATGATATACTTAAATATCAATATATTAATGTTTGCCCAGATTAAAAGCAGGTTACACAAATTGATACCAAAACGACAAAATAAAAGCGTAAAAAGCCTCTAGATAAAATATGAAAGATCGAGGAGATGACAAATGGATTCGGTGGGAAATAAAATCAAAGAGTATTTTAAGGATATGTAATTTGATGAGATAAATCCTTCATTTCAAATTAACAAGAAAGATTAGGATTATGACATAATATTGAATACATCTATTATTAGGTCCTACTGAAAGATAATTAATCGTAAAGTTTCCATTAAGGCACTAAGACAGTTCTAACCGAAGTCTTTTTTTTCCACAAGAGAGCAGTTGTTTTGAGATTTATAGAAGCAACGAGAGAGGGGATTATAGTGTTCTTTAAAAAAATAACTTTTATATAGAGCAGTATCCACTAAACGTGCTCAAGGCGCTTTATTAGGTTCCCCTGGCCAACAGCAACAATTAACTAGGATATGACGCATGTTAGGCGATATTACAATTTTTCGGACAGAGACAACGCTGTTAACTGTCAGATACTCATTTTACACCTGGGTACGGTGATAGAATGTGAGTAAAGAGCCTTTTTCAAGGACTCAACTATGCGCCGAGCGAGGCTCGACCCAGGACCTTCCGATCCGAAAGCGAGTGGCATACTACTAGACCACATAGCCCCTACGTCAGGAATTTCAAAAAAAAGTCCCCAGTATGTCTGCGCGACCTTGGCTGCACCCTTCGGGAACGAGTTAGAAATTTCATAAGCCAGAATTCAAGAATACTTGTTTTTATACCTCTCCGATGACCTCATCCATATCATTTCTCATCAAAAGTTATCCTTTTATACACCAACGAATTTAACGATTTGTCCTTAAGAGTTCGAGCATGGTGGTAAAGATGTATGTCATTATGCGTCAAAATCTATTTTTATAAAACCTGATCGGTAAGGGGCCGATTATTCGTGAACCCCTACATGTTAGTTTTTTTAAAGGAGAATAGTTAAATAGTCTTTCAAAGCCATTTGGCACTTGGGTTTATTCCAGTTTCTATAGTTTAAAACGGACAAAATCAAGTGTTTGATACTCTTTAGATCGGACGCAAACAAAGGATAGTAGGAATGGCTCAAAATCTTTGATTTTCCTAAAATATTTTTGTAAAAATGGGTTTCCATCAAAACAGAAGGGGTAAAACAAAGACATTTAGTGTATTTTTTTCTTTGCTTTGTCGAGCAATTTATTTCTTTGGCTACATTTTAGATTTTTCTATTTTGACATAGATTTTTTTTTACTCCACATGTAAAAAAAAAGAATAATCGTGATCAAAGCGCTTGACAAGGGGTTCATGACCAATAGCAACACGTATTATGTAGAACGAGACATGACGCCTGTTAGGAGATATTACATTTATTTTTTGCCGACAGAGACAACACTGTTCACGATCAGGTAATCATTTTTCACCTGAGTACGATGAGAGAACGTAAGTAAAGAGCCTTTTCCAAAGATTCAACTATGCGCCGAGCGAGGCTCGAATCCAATACCACATAGCCTCACGTGTAGCCAACTTAACCATGCGCTCTTCTCCATTTTTACTTTCAATTTAAGACAAATTGCAAGACTTAAAAAACTATCATCCGTTTTGAAGAAAAGAATAATCTGACAGATAGGTACATGAGCTGAAAAATTTATTGTTGGATTGATGATGGTACTATGCATATGGATATAGAGTAGGAAAACTTCTCCTCAACAAATATTCAATAACAAACCTCGAGAGAGACTTTGAGTTCTTTTCACTCACTCTTCTGTTCTTCATTCTCCTTCCCTCTCCTCCTCTCCTCCTCCTCCTCCTCCTCCTCCTCCTCTCCCCCTCCTCCTCCTCTCTTCTTCTCTCTCTTCTTTTTCTTCTTCTTCTTCTTCTTCTTCTTCTTCTTCTTCTTCTTCTTCTTCTTCTTCTTCTTCTTCTTCTTCTTCTTCTTCTTCTTCTTCTTCTTCTCTTCTTCTTCTTCTTCTTCTTCTCTTCTTTCTTCTTCTTCTTCTTCTTCTTCTTCTTCTTCTTCTTCTTCTTCTTCTTCTTCTTCTTCTTCTTCTTCTTCTTTTTCTTCTTCTTCTTCTTCTTCTTCTTCTTCTTCTTCTTCTTCTTCTTTCTTCTTCTTCTTCTTCTTCTTCTTCTTCTTCCCCTCTCCTCCTATTTCTCCTCCTTTTCGCCCTC
>NC_088360.1:8347842-8417842 GCF_034508935.2 Berghia stephanieae | reverse complement strand
ACGAAACCACGTACAACTCCATCATGAAGTGTGATGTTGATATCCGTAAAGACTTGTATGCCAACACTGTTCTATCCGGCGGTTCCACAATGTACCCTGGTATTGCAGATCGTATGCAAAAGGAAATTACTTCCCTTGCCCCACCCACCATGAAGATCAAGATCATTGCCCCACCAGAGCGTAAATACTCCGTATGGATCGGAGGCTCCATCCTTGCTTCCCTCTCCACCTTCCAACAGATGTGGATCTCTAAACAGGAATATGATGAGTCCGGCCCAGCCATCGTTCATAGAAAGTGTTTCTAGTTTGAGTGTCTTTATTAGGTTTCATTTCTTGTTGGTGATCTGGTCAATAAGTGGTGCTAAATTATTTTCATGTGCTGTTTGCAATTATTCTGAACTCTAACCATAAAAAAGAACAATTCAAAATGTACAATCTATTCCATATTATGCATTCCATACTTAAGAATACGATTCAAAATAGACAATCTCCTTTAGTAGAATGTACTAAAAACACGTAATACCTGAAAAAGGCTTTGGTCGCCAACAATTTTTAAAGTCAAAGCTTTGTGTGCCTTGAAAAATATCCCAATTCAGTTCAGTCAATCATTTTGATTTTATATCAAATCTTTTCTCATCTAACTTTACGTCATCTATCTTAATGAGAAATCTAAATTCTCTATATCTAACATTATTAGACGTTTTTTTTATCAACAAGTTTCTGTGTTCATTTTTTTTTCTATAAAAAGTATTGACGGTGGGTTTTTTATGACCCAAAGATATATTTTCTTCATCACCTGGTATAGATTATAATCTTAACTCATAACAGAAAATCAAATCAAATAGAGTGACATCTACACATGTATTTTTCGTATGATTGATTTAAATCAAAATTGTTACATTATAGGTAATATCAGTAAATTTACAATATCCTGCTAAAATTAGATCATGTTATGTACGGCGTTGACAGAGTGTCGTTTCTGTGAAATGTCATGCGTGTAGTTTTCTTAAAAATGGATTCTATTCATAAATCTATTTATTTCAAACATCTTGTTTTGTCTTGGTTTTCTTTAATTTAATAGTTGAAAACCCCACCAAAGACATTTTCGTCTTATATAATATATATATATATATATATATATATATATATATATATATATATATATATATATATATATATGTAAGTATGTATATTTGACTTAACTGACATAAGGCCTTTCGCTTCCTAATCATCCGATGGGGACGCCTCGGCTGCCTCTCTAATTATCTAATCATTAGTTCCTTCCACTGTTCACGGTCTTTTGCTGTGGATGCTAATTTCGTAAGGTCTATCTTTGATTTTGATACTTTGTTATTTTGAAGGCGTTTTAGGTCTCTATTATTGAGGACAGTGTGAATTGACGTATAATTGATATACATAAATTTATTTGTTCTCACCTTGTTTTTTAAAAATATTTTTCGCCCAGAGTTCATGGAGTCACCAGGGAGGTCGATTTTTTAAACCTCAAATCGACCTCCCTGATGACTCCAGGAACTCTGGACGAAACAACGTTGTAGTAGATTATGTTTTTAAAAAAACCGAGGTGAGAAAAATAAATTAATAATCCGCTCCAAGAAACTGTCGAGCATTTTACTAGTACGTGGTTCCAGCTAACTCCCCTCAATCATATATATATATATATATATATATATATATAATATATATATATATATATATTATATACATACCTATTTAGGACACATCGCCTATCAGGACAAGTAAAGGAGATGCCAAATAGTAAATTTACAGCCATGATACTAATCAGTCAGAAAGTCAAAATATAATATTGTTTTTTACTTTCGCGATTAAGTTCGTTGTACTCAATAAGTATTCGGTCTCTAACTCAAGTTTTATATTTGGTACTAGTTCATGTCATTTTCCGTATCTATTTCAACTTGATGCCATGCGCGTCAAAGGCAATAAGTCATGTATCTATTCTGGGGTAAACCCTGGAGAGAAAAAAGCAACCTTTTTATAAAATGGCCAGAAAACGCATCCTTTGATTATTGATCCTTTAAATGACCCTCATCTTTGCAACAACACAAAACTCTCAAATCTGGGCCCAAATGAAGACTTACTTGAATTCTCATCTTTGAGAGGTTTTGGCAAGATCGATATTTGAATGACTAGTTTTCTGGCCAAAAGTTTAAAAACGTTTTGTTATTTATTTATTTTTTTTTTTTTGTAATGTATGATGGTAAGGCAATAAATGTTTCAAAGATGTGCCTCTCTTGATGCAAAGTTAACCTGATATTACCAGCAATGTGGGCCCTCTCTATTTCACGCAATTGCCCCATTTGGTATTATCTATCTATGTCTGGGAGAACTAGAGCCGAAGATTGAATTTAAAGTGAAAACGGTTTGCGTGAAAAAAAGTGACACTAAGTAATTTCGAGAAAATACATTAATTCTTCTCGGTGTGGCATATTATTTATTTATTGACTAATTTATTGGAATAAAACTTCGTAATCTTAACTTTAAAGTCAATTCTCTGTATCTAGTTTGCCTCAGCATGATCACGTATTGAGAGGGTGGGTCACATATTACGTATAATGCTGTTATTATCCCTTATCTGGAAAGGGTTGGGGGGTGGGGGGGGGGGGGCGATGGCCGAAGCCAGGATAAAATATGAGAGTGAGCACATTATTACGATTTTTCTGTCTGTCATCACGTACGGTCATCGACACCTGACTTGATTTAAACAAAAGTCGAGGCATAATAATTATTTGATTTGGACTAGGATGCAACCAATAATTTATATAGGCCAGTCAACATGTAGTATATTAATTCATATTATTAAATTTTTGCATGAATTATAACTGTCCCTACGGGCACTGATATAATAGGGTAGACTGAAGAAGAACAATTAACAGCATACTGGAAGAGCTGGAAGTCATGCCAGAACTATTTAATGTCATCAAAAGGAGAAAACTCAGTTTTTTTTCGGTCACATATGCCAAAACCCATGCATCCTAATGAAAGATGTGGTACAGGGGGAAATGGAGGGCAAAAGAAGAAGGGGAAGACCGAAGCCTAGTTATATAAAAATATCCTAGAATGGACAGAGATGAATGGAAGAGAGTTATACGATGCCGTCAACAGACGAAAGGAATGGGCAGACATTTGTCATCGCAGAGTGCGGGCAGCCAACGTCATTGAGGCCGACGTTGGATAGTGAGTAAGTAAGACAGAAACAACGCACGTAATTAAATGCTGCTGGGGCCTAATTCTGAACTTTCTTAGGATCTTGTGATCCAAAAATGTAGGCAATGTTCATTAGAATGAAATCTAAAAAGATCTAAACCTGCTTTTGCCCTCTTCTCCTACATCATTAATAAGTATCCCAAAAGCCAGTAAACTCCTTTAACAAATAAGCATACAAACAAAAGAGCAATAAAAGGAACATATCTAAAAGACGAAAAAAGAGGAGAAAGAGACATAAAAAAATATCCCTTGACCCATCCAGTTGGATTCCACAAATGAGACTTGTCTTTAAAGAGCCCCATAAGTCAAAAACACTAATATTTTGGGGGGGAAAACAACACGGAGTTATAGTTTGTCCGGATTTCTGAAAGCGAGAAAAGACAATAATGATTGCTCTTTAACCTTCGGACAGAACGGGTCATCAATTGCATTTTTATTTTTCTTAGGATTAATTTTGAAGCACTTTCTGTTAACTGCCAGTGGAAGAATCAAACAAAATTTCAGTTGGAGATGCGAGACATACACAACTTCTAACTAGTTTCATTTCGAATTAGATTATTGCCGTAAAGATTGTTGTGAGGCTTCCCCAAGTAGTCTCGTATTAAAAAATCGCAATGTTCAAGTCCTATACTAACTGACATTTTAAACAAAACAGACTTGAATGTGAATGAAGAACAGAGTATAATATATTATATAAAACGGAATGTATACGATTGAAACCTCTTTCCACTTTAAAAAAAAGTTAGCACAACGCATGCGCAGTATATTCTGGAAGAAGAGCGCAGAGGAAAACAAATGAATTGTCTTATCTTCAGTTGTGAAGCTGAATTAATAACAGGATTGGGTATTGTGAAATGGCGAGTGATTAAATTTATATGACAGACACGTAAAAATAAATTAATATTTTAATATAAAACCCAAATTTACGTATATCTTTAGCCATCAAACAGGGGTGAGTATAGGTATAGACCAACAACAAAATTACTCACCCATGTGAGTCACGAACGAGCTGCTCTCACTCAATCCAGGTTTGTTTGTTTTTGTCAGATACTCAAAACCTCCCCAGCTGAACTCCCTTTCCAGCTATGTAAATAAATAAGATGTTTAATATTCCACTTCAAAAAAAGAAAAATAATAACAAAAAAAAACAAAAAAAAAAAAAATAAGGGGATTGGAAAGATCATAGCCACCTTAATAAGTGTCAACCCGTCGTATCGGGTGATCCTTTGGTTAGTGAGCTACATTTTTTATGAGTTGAATTACGCTGTAACATTATCTAACACCGTGACTTTTAGACTTCCTATGTCAAAACACTTTGAGTTGTGTTCATTAATTGAAGGCTAATAATTTAGCTGGTAGGCATTTGATAAATCAGCTTGCTAGCTATGGGATTGATTCATAAGCGTAAGCGCATAAGACCATTGTTCGTCCAGTATCTGAATTTCCCCAAATCATTTCGTCAGTAATAAACACAGGAAAATGCTTGTGAATGTGCTGACCTATCACAAAGCTATATTTACCTCAAAACGACATGAAATCTTCCATTAAATTGTGCCGCTTCCTAATCAGCTAGACATATGTTTGTTACGCTGTTGATAAATTTTATCTAATTATGTGCGTAATGCCGCTTTTGATTTCATTTTTTTGAAACTATAATTTGATAACACATACATTTACATCTCATATAATGTTAATTGAGCGTATAACTCATTACCGTAGCTCCCTAGTCTTATAAAAGATACTCTTTAAGTTGGATCAAATTTGGGGTTGATCTGTTCCGAGGGGGCTAACACGGATATCAATTTTTGTCATATATTGTGTTTTATTCTCATAAATTTTGAAAATACAAAGAAAGTATCAACATGTGTGACGAGGACGTTGCTGCTCTTGTTGTGGACAATGGATCCGGCATGTGCAAGGCAGGTTTTGCTGGAGATGATGCCCCTCGGGCCGTCTTTCCTTCCATTGTAGGAAGACCCCGTCATCAGGTAAGAACATCTAGCCAATCGTATTGATAATGAGCATCTTCATTCACGGTTTAACTATTTCAAATTGCTATTGGAATCAACTGTTGCGAAGAATGTCCTTTTAAAGTTTTGAAATATGAAATGTTACGAAGTCTGCTCCATAAATAACCTTTTCATTTTTCTTTAAAATTTACAAATCTAAATTCATAATTCTAAAATTAGGCACACATAAAGAACAATGTTTAAGAAAATCCACGGAAAATTCTCAAGACACTAAAATAAAAGGATTTGAAGAAGGAAGTTGAATTAATGGTAGTTTATTTACCCTATAGCACAACACCTAGGTAATAGAATCGTTTTCTAGATTGGATATAATCAAAATAATCATAACGTTTTTGGTTCTTAGTTTATGGAACAGACCTCGTATCATAAAACAAATTTATATATCAAGAAATAATAATTTTACTTTTTTTTAAAATCATGCTCAGCATGCTTCCTCTTTTCGCACCCATTACATATATCACAATTTCGCCAATTCACACCCCCTTTCAGTTACAACTTTTGGTGAACGGTTTTTTTAAACTCTTCAAATTAAATATTTTTTGAATAGCGACGTAGATAAATCTTTCCCAACACTTCACGATGCTGGGCTGTCAAATGAGTTTTCCATATTTTGCATTCGTGTCCTGACAATACAAACGTAAGAAATTAATCCATAGCGCCACTTTTTAACCATAATTCTAATTAATTTGAGGACAAATTTGTACGACTTATGATAACGGTTAAATGTATAGATGTCAACTATCTATCTAGTCTAAAGTAAGGTCTTCTTTCTAAAAAGGCTGATCACCAACATTTATACTTATTATATCTCATTGTTATGAAGATACTCTCAAACCTATCCTTTTGCAGGTTTCTTCTCCTTCCAGAGGTTGGATGTCATAGCTTTAATTTCTTTGATGTAATCTTTCCTTCTCCTTGCTATTTCTCTTTTTTTCCCCATAATTTTGCCTTTAAAAATATGTTGTTTTTTTCTCGTATCTCTTGACATGGCAAAAAAATTAAACTGCTATCCCCATTTTGAAATGAAAATAATCTCAAACCAAATATATATATATATATATATATATATATATATATATATATATATATATATATATATATTGGGGATCAGTATTGTTCCGAACAGCCAATATAATATTTATATCACCAAGCACAGAATTACTGGCGAATTAAAAAAATATAAAACTATTTTTAAAGACATATTATATAAGTAACTTGCAGACCTTCTTATATATTTCAGGCTAATTATATCATCCGTTGACTCAAATTAATAGGAAGAAAATCTGCTAGGTCGTAAAACTCAGCCCTTTTTGACGTTTGACTTTCATTGCGAAGGCTAATACTTTAGTTGGTAGGCATTTGATAAAACAGCTATCTAGCAATGAGACTGATAAGCGCATAAGATTATTTTTCGTCCAGTATCTGAATTTCCCCAAATCTACGCAATGCTACCACATCCACACACAAAACATTGGTGAAGTTATTTTAAATATCTTTTGAAACAATCAAGTAATGGCAATCTTTCTAATCTATTCTTTTAAAAAAAGGGGATCAACAATATTCCATTAAGCCAAAGTTAAATTTTTATCATCAGCACAGATTTACCGGCAAATCTAGAAATATAATACAGTCGTATAATAAGGGTAATAGTGTAATATAATAAGTGTAATAAGTGCAATGACCGCCTATTCCTAATAGTCTTTATTTCTTTCTCCGCAAATATTGCAGGGACTCTAGTAGAATATCGGGGGGATATATTCGTTATGAGTCGGTCTAAAACAGGATATGAAAATTGTTGTGAACGCGTATGCCAAAGATTAAATTTTCCTGATAACTCATACATTTTATTCCAGGGTGTGATGGTTGGTATGGGCCAGAAAGACAGCTATGTTGGTGATGAAGCCCAATCCAAAAGAGGTATCCTCACCCTCAAATATCCCATCGAACACGGCATTGTCACCAACTGGGACGACATGGAGAAGATCTGGCATCACACTTTCTACAACGAGCTCCGAGTTGCCCCCGAAGAGCACCCTGTCCTCCTTACAGAGGCTCCCCTTAACCCCAAAGCCAACAGAGAAAAGATGACCCAAATCATGTTTGAAACCTTCAATACCCCAGCCATGTACGTCGCCATCCAAGCCGTGCTTTCCCTGTATGCCTCTGGTCGTACCACTGGTATTGTTCTCGACTCTGGTGATGGTGTCACCCACACTGTCCCCATCTACGAAGGTTATGCCCTTCCCCATGCCATTATTAGATTGGATCTAGCAGGTCGTGATCTCACAGATTACCTCATGAAGATCCTCACCGAGAGAGGCTACTCTTTCACCACTACAGCCGAGAGAGAAATTGTCCGTGACATCAAGGAAAAACTGTGCTACGTTGCGCTCGACTTTGAAGCAGAAATGCAAACTCTTGCTCCTTCTTCCCTTGAAAAGAGCTACGAGTTGCCCGACGGTCAAGTCATCACAATCGGAAACGAGAGATTCCGATGCTCGGAATCCTTATTCCAACCTTCGTTTTTGGGAATGGAATCTAATGGTATCCACGAGACAGCCTACAACTCCATTATGAAATGTGATATCGACATCCGTAAAGATTTGTATGCCAACACTGTCTTGTCTGGAGGTTCGACCATGTTTTCTGGTATTTCTGATCGTATGCAAAAGGAAATCTCCACCCTTGCCCCACCCAACATGAAGATCAAGGTCATTGCCCCGCCAGAGCGTAAATACTCCGTATGGATTGGAGGATCCATCCTTGCTTCCTTATCGACCTTCCAAGAAATGTGGATCTCCAAACCGGAATACGACGAGTCTGGTCCATCTATTGTCCACCGGAAATGTTTTTAAATCCTGGAGCCTCCAGTTCAGTTTTTTAGCATGATTCTGATTATAACATGTTTGACCACTTTTAATCTTATATGCTATAGTACGAACGATTCGATAAAATGAACCTCTAAAAATTACAATTTAGTATTTCATATAAATTAAACATGTCCAGAGATTACTCTGAAATTAACAGATATGACATGTTTTAACAAATTTTACTCATTACGATATCGCATCTTTATATCTTTTTCTGTATAATAAATAAGTAGGAAACAAAACATTATAATATTGTTATTATACAAGTCTATAAAAGTTGATATATTATACATTATGTTTGATAAAATGTTATCTGGTAAATCTTATTCGCCTGTCTTTTAGAAGCAAAACTGATTAGCTCAGCATAACCTATAGAACCAATGTTCATTTCTTTTCACACGGTTTGTACAGTAAGGAATATGTTTTATCACAATGGCACTGTATTGCATGCTACAATGGCTTGCCTATGTCTAAATCTATCTAATACCCCCCCCCCCCCCAATAAAAAGAAATACATAAATGACGTAAAAACAAACCAACAAACCAGAAAACACAAGAAAAATAAATCCCCCACCTCCATCTTCCCAAACAGATACCCCACAATTACAATGATTCTGTATTTCGAGCTACAATGGCGTGCCTATTTTATATAGAATAAAAGAAAGAAATACAAACAGAAAAGACGTAAATAAAAAAAAAGCAAACAAGCAAATAAATGAATAAAAAATACCCCCCCCCCCCCTTCCTATCCTCCCAAATACCCCCAAAATCACAATGACTGTATTGCACGCTACAGTGGCGTGCCTGTCTAAATATATTTTATATACACACATGCCCAAAAGATGTAAAAAAACAGTTTTAACAGAAAACGTACAAACAAACGAGGAGGCAAATAGAAGAAAGAAAAATAACACCCCCATCTTCCCAAATATCCCCTAAACAGGTGGATCTGTTATCCTTTAAGCAAAATCAAGTCTAAACCATGGTATGACTCAAGAGTAAAGGTTTTTAATGGTGACAAATGCCAACCATATCTCATGGACAAAGAAGAAGAAGAAGAAGAAGAAGAAGAAGAAGAAGAAGAAGAAGAAGAAGAAGAAGGAAGAGGAGGAGGAGGAGAAGGGGGGGGGCGCACCCACACACAGACAGACAGAGAGAGAGAGAGAGAGAGAGAGAGAGAGAGAGAGAGAGAGAGAGAGAGATGGGGGGTTGGGGGGGGGGGGGGGGTCCTGTGTAAGTAAACATTTGCCACTATACGTAGGTGGAAAACGTATCTTTTATACAAATTTTTAATTTAAGACCACGGCTCACTTTTGAATAGATAGGTCGCATTTGACGTCAGTCAGGTCTTTGTTTGTTTTTGTTTTTTTGTTTTTTGTTTTTTTTTTTTGCCATCAATGATTATGAGTGATTCTCATTATACTGAATTAACCAGACTATGAACGTTCAATGTTACACATAATTTTGTGTGTTGGTCGTTCTATTTCCTGATGGCAATGTTGTGAGCTTCTTAGCCAAGCGCACAGCATCTTTTTTCAACCAACCGTTCATGAAATGTTTGCCAGATACTAGATTACAAAACACCAAATTTACGATACCGACATTACCCAAATTCAAACTCGATTTTTTAGAACTGACATGAGTATGGTTGATGTTTTTTGCTTTGAAATGTTGTTCATTTATAATTTTTTCATTCTTTATTTATCTATTATTTGTTATCATCTATTTATTTATTTATTTATTCATTTCAATGTTTTATATTATTTCATCGTTTTCAGACAGTTCAGCATGTTAAGCATTAAACATTTTCTTTAAAGTAAAGTAAAAGTACGACGTCAATAACTTTCATCTTTTGCTCTATAAAACTAGATAGACTTAGTTTAATTGATTGTCACTTTCTTTCTTTTTTTTATTGTTTTGATGGTGCATTGTTTCCCTTTCCTTCTTTCTTTCTATTATTTTCTTTTTTATTGCCAACATATCTAATGGATTCGGGAAAACATATTTTTAAAGTACCAGTACCTAGTACTTTATAACAGTTCTGGCATAAAAATGCCAAACGGGCGATTATGCGGACACCTTTTCACAAGGTAAAAACTTCTAGTTTTGTTACCTGTGGTTGCACCACTCTATCTGTACACTAAACACACCTGAATAGTTCAGTGGGTGTGTTTGTGAATGACAGTTCAGTGGATGACGCATTAAATAAATGGGTTCACCTACTTGCGGCTACTAGACTGATCCATTTGCTATTTGCCATTTTCTTACGCCTCAATTGTACACACAATAAACCTACACACACCTCGGACGACATTCCTAAGCGACACACCACAAGCTACCTGCGTCACATCTGTAAAACCAGCGTATACTGAATAAACAGGAAAAGCAACACGTATTCTTATTCGCTGGTTCGTATCTCATGTTATCAGAAATCGGAAGTGGATGAATACCAGGAGCAGCAAGAGGAAATAGCAGCCGAGCAAATAACCAAATCACAAAAAATACAAAACTGCATGTTTAGTGATGTTAAGCTGATAGATATGCTGTGAATTGTAAAAAAAATTCATGAACAAATATGACTATAATAGCTTTGTAAAAAGAACAAAATAACAGAAATGAAAAAAAAAAAACAGTAATACATCACCATAATCTCTAGATAGTTCGAAGATGACGTCACTCAAGCCTTTGTTGTTATATTTTGCCATCCACGTTTGTGAGTTATTCTCACTGAACTGTATTAACCCGACTTTAAACGTTCATGGTCACAGAGTTTTGTGTGTTGGTCCGCTATACTTCCGGATGGCAATGTTATGAACTTCTTAGCCAAGCGCATACTATCTCCAATAGCTCAGTTGGTAGAGTACTCGCTTCACACGCGATCAAGATCGATCCCTGATACACTCGAGAATTTTGTTCTGACCCCCCCCCCCCCCCCCCCCTCCAACCCAGTAGCTTGGTCTGTTTGATCTGGCGGACGTACTTTGCGAAAGACTGGCGCCCTATCCTAAGGATAGAAGCAATTGCTATTGTCCGTTTCACGCTATAGAAACTGAGATAAACTCCCCTCCATAGGCCTGGTGGCTCTGAAGGACTACTTTTTATATATATAATCTATTTGAGAGCAGAGAAATATTTGGCATGACTGTCTGGATTTTGTATTAATATTTTTATTGTTTCTGTTATTGGCTGAAGAAGGATATTGAGCCTTAAACGCTCCAGCTGTTATATTAAAATGTTCATTACTAAAAACAAAGCTATCTAATCATCAGAGATGATTTTATTAGTTCCTCGGCTAACCATTTATCTATATCTGCCTCTTTAGAATCATGAGATGAAGTGGAAGGGAGGTTTGTGAGACCCATCGTGTCATAAGTTGTGCGCTCTTTTTCGCTATTCACAATAAATTGCCTTCAGTCATCCCAAAATGTAAATTGGTCTTTGCGGTCCAGACATAAGCAGCAGTGCAGCGCCGGAAGGTGAGCTTGAGCGCGGTTGCTTGCTCAAAGCTACACTGTGCAGCTAGGATTTGAACTAGTTCGAAGTACGAAGAAAGAGCCATACAGCTAAGCCGCGTTGTCCCCAATTGCTTGATACTCCCTGGATAAGGGACCAGTCCTTTACCAGACCCACCTACGGAATCAGTGATGGGTGGACAGATTTGTCGGGAAATTTCGGCTTAATTTGTAAAGCCCTTTGAGCTCGTTTAGTGGGTCCTGTGCTATTTAAAATCTCAGTTGTTTTTTTAAAAACTTGTGACCGAAATCGGCCCATGCCAATGTGAGACACGAGCTCTGCGATCTGAGCTACTGGTAACCCCCCCCCCCCCCCCCCCCTCAGAATAAAGAACATCATGTAATTTAATTTTCTCAAATCTTGAACGACGAGCGATCTCAGCCCTCCAATAGACATAATGATCATAATATAAACTAAAATACTCTAAACATAGCTATACTAAGGTGCTAACAACAGGGGCGCTCGTTTGAGTTTCCATTGGACATATTAAATATTATATATTGTATAATTTATTATCGACACCACCTCACTACATTTTGTTCACAGATCGACCCTTCTAAGCAGGTCAGGTATGTAATAAAAATAAAAATGATAATAATAAGTGGGTTAAATCGGTGGAAAGAATTCATTTTACCACATGACCTACCTAGATTTATGGTCCATGTTCTTTACTAGAGTCAGTGAAAATGTCATCGAACATAACAACAATGATGTATCAAAGCCACATTTACCTGAGCTTTTTTTATAGCGTGACATCAACCAAATGTACTCAAAACGCTTTGCAAATGGTTCCAAACCTACGGAAACACTTGACATGTAGGACAAGACATGGCATTTACATTTTCTCTACATAGATATAACCGTTACCGGCTCGGTACTTGTTTTACACCTAACTACAGTGAGAGCATGTGAGTAAAGAACATTTCCCAATGATTCATCTTTGCGTCTCCAGAGTGGCACTTGATCCAGGGACCCCCAGATGCGAAGACGAGTGTCATCCCACAAGACCACAAAGCGTTCTCTGTGCGAATGGTAACATCGTTCCTTCACATAAATGCTGTAGCTAATGCTTAGATCTATGAATAATCCACGTTATTAGCCCGTGCTTGTAACACGATTGGTCACTTTTTAACAATAAAACAGAAATTACATAGTGTTGCATTCCTGGATATTTGCCATGATTGGTACAAGGAGACGGAGACGTCTAAAAGGCGATGAAATGGATGAACTTAAATTTGAGAAAAGTTTCAAAAGGTTTGTTGCGCCAATGTTTGAAGTATTGTGACGCGCATTGGACATGCGAAGCATGGGCATGCGATGCTTTATACATTATACATTATTATTTTTTTTTCTCTTAAATTCCAAATTCTATATGATCCGTATATTTTTGTCATCTCAAACCTCTAAAGGTTTTTGTTTGACTAAGACCTAAACATAAACATACCAGTCTACTTAGCGCCTTTTCCCGATAGCCTGTACCAAAATATATTAAGAAAAACTTTTCATTTCATCACTTGCAAAAAATGTCATCAGTTGCTCTCGGATAAAATTATTGTCAGCTATTATAGACTAAGAGGCAGAAAGTAAAGGGTGTCACTGTGCGTTAAATACATCAGTTTGAGTGGGACAAGCCAACAGAAAACTATCCAAAAATAATCTAAATTTAAAAAAAAAATAGAAATAAGTATGAGAAAATTCTATCTTTTAAATATTTACACATCTATTTAATCGCTGCCCCCCCCCCCCCCCGCCCCCCCCCCCCCCACCCGCCCTCAGGGTCGAATGATAACCGTTTTCTATTTTTCTCTTTAACAGCAGCATAGGGTGGAAATGCAAAGTAATATCAAAAGAAAAAGGATTAACTAACAGTTTACACAGACAATCCCATTCAATGTTTAAAAAAGTTTTTTTTATGATTTTGATATAATCTGTTAAGAAGCATATAATCGAAAAATAGACACACACACACACAGAGAGAGAGAGAGAGAGAGAGAGAGAGAGAGAGAGAGAGAGAGAGAGAAACCCACACACACACAAACACAGAGGCAGAGAGAGAGAGAGAGAGAGAGAGAGAGAGAGAGATGGGGAGGGGGGGGGGAGGATGTAGTGCCAACTTCCACATAGTATGCAGTTCTTTTCAACAAGAGGCCTCATAATCAACAATTAACAATTAACCAGAACACTGATAAAAGGCTTTTACAAAAATAGAAAGTTTTGCCCTAAAAGTATTTCTACTATGTACATGCTTTAACTAACAAAAATGGTGGAGGGGGGGGGGGTGACAGTGGTTAAGGCATTGCACTGCGAACCGGAAGGTCCCGACTTCGAGACCGGCTTCAGCCACTTTCGTTTGTTTTGTTTTTCCTCGGGCAATATTGTCAACACCTATTTATCGCACGTTTGGTAACAAGGAAAGATCCTGTTGACATTAAACATTTGTGTGTTGTATTTTTATTTGATGTTAAGGGTTGCTTGCGACACAATGACGTAATATCAGCGCCAGAAAAAAGCAAGGAAATGGGATAGCCGAATAGTTCTTGAATTTCAATTAAAGCACCCAAGAAAAAGTAAGACAAAGGAAAATGTGTTCAAATAAGAAACAGAGCATACCATGAATGTACTTAGTTTGAGATTACCCAAGAGTCTCATCCAGACCAAGCACAGGATCCCATAAGAGGAATACACTCAAAAGTTTTCAAGATATGTTCAAAACAAAACAAAGTATAACTATCAGTACAGAGACATGGTTTATGAGGGAAGAAATTATCACATCCCACAACTATCACAATACATATGACTGTTTCCCTCTAGGACAAGGACACAAGCAAGGGCCATGACAAAACCAAGTAATCCCATTCCAATGTAAAGACAGAAAGCAATTCAGAAAACAGATATTATTGGGAAGACTCAGCGAGTGACCTCCTGTCCACTACGGGAGGTCAAAAGACCCCGCCCAAGGACTGTTGTATGATGGATTATCTATATTCTTTCATGGAATGACTAGGCGATTGTACCTAAAGAAGTACGGAAGGGCGTAATATTTATAAAAACTCACAATTTATTTGGATAACCCGGAACTTGTAATTTTTAAAACTTCAGACTCTCAAGAAGTCACTGGTTTAGGATTTTATGAAAATTTGACGATATAACTGACGTTAACTCACTCAACCCTAACACCGACTATATCCATTGTTTACCGGGTTACTCTTACCGTAGTCATCGTTTACTTATAGCCTGACACTAGAACTCATTTGGACTTCTACTTTGAAGTCATTTGCACCGGCTAGTGAGTTGTCGTTAGTAGATCTCAAGGAAACAAGTGATTCCATTGGATGAAATATTGAATACAACTCACGATTTGTTTTCTTTTGTGGCCAAAGACTTTCCTTTTGACGTCATTTTTTGGTCAGCGTCAGGCTAGGCTATAAGTTAACGATGGCTACGCTCTTACCCCATGCCTATTTATTACATTTTTCTGAGACAAATTATAGGCGTAGTATCAAAGCGAATGTTTTTCATTTTTATATGTTAACGGTAGTGGAATAAAACTATCTATCCACATGCTCATTTTTAATACACTTTTTTTTCCAATTTAGAAAAGTAGCAAAAATCCCCTAGGATTGAGTGAGTTAAGGATTTCAGACCAAACTGAAAACCGACGGTTTGTCAGTGCACGTAGCAGCACATGACTTGATTGTATGAGCTTCGTCGCTGATTGGAAGTTGAAAGAGTCCGGGTCATGACAAACGTGCAATGAGTGGCCGCTTCCTTTGTTCTCAACACTTGATTGTTTGATAACGGATGTTTGCAATGTTTAACATTATACTCAGTTTACGTCAGGCCTTTTTTTTTATATCGCAAAACAGGATAACTACAATCAGCTCTAGATAAACCATGTCCTACGTGTACTTATTTACAGGTCTGATAACCCAAATTGTTATGAGCTCATTGTTGTAATGGAAATACTCTCAAAACAGCGAACAATGTTGTCCATTACTAAATTATTAAAACAAGCCCATACTTGCATTCGGTTATCAGACCTGCGAGTAAGTACATGTAACCCATGCCTTTTTTCATTTGAATTAATTGCATTATCAGTTTATTTATATATATATTCGTGAGTTTCACAACACATTTAATTTAATGATTACTTTAAACAAAATAAAAATAGATCTCTATATCAGTTGTTCTTTATATTAATTATTCATTGTGCGGACATAATTATAAGGTTGTGAAAATGGGGCGCTAACATGCATGAGTATTTTCTATCAATTTGTTTCAAGTTAATTTGTTACAAGTATGCTGTATTTGTCATTTCAATTATTTTTTTAAAAGGGAGATTGGGATATCTAGTTAATGAGATTCTAAGACGAGTTTATCTGCACCATAAGTGTGCATGTAAAGAATAAGAACTACTTCAAAATAAGAAACTGAATTAAATTCTAGAACATTCTACTTTTTTGTATACTATGATCGCCCAAATGTCACAAGCAAACACCAGAACAAAATCTTTGCCCCAGGACACGCAAAATCACTCATGCAGTATGTCACCAGTTGGGAGCCCATCTTGAAAGGGGTTTTTTTTTTTACCAGCCGCAACATTAGATTCTTATCAGACATCTTCTGGCCAACTAATTAATGACGTCTTTAAGACTTTGCTTCAGCTTGTGTTCTCGAAAAATATCATGTAGATCTATTCTTACAAAATATTACATTGAAAAGATTTTCAATTGTATGAAATTGGTTTTAAAAACGCATCTGTCGAGTTTCTGATATGCTGGCCCAAGTGAAATATCCCTAACACATGGACAGTATCTTCCACTATCTTACCCCACCAGGCTCTTATTTTCGCACATGGTTGAAGTTGTATGTTAGTTTTACTATGATTATCACCAATCTGATCATTGACCATTGTCAATATCGCTTGGAAAGACGGTATCTACTCGACCGTCAGCACTGACATTCAGTATAGTCCAATGACAACGTCAATATAGTAAATTTGATACGAGTATTGATGCTATGCGTTTAAGGAAAATACTTACACAATCCACTAGATATAACATACCAACTCACAAAACTGTGTGCAACCTTTGACCTTTATAGTCTGATTGATTTGATTTAGTGAGAAATAATAATTTAAATGGCTGTCTATAAACAATAACAAAGAGCTGAGTTCCATCTATTGATGCTATGCGCTTAGCCAAAATACTCACAACTTCGCCAGCAGGATGTAACGTACTAATACACAAAACTATATGTAACCTTGAACGTTTATAGTCTGATAGGAAACTAAAATGAAAATATGGAGACGTGAAACTTAGGGCCTCCTTCTTTATGTGGGTGTTCAATGTCAAGTCGGTCAACATGGCATTTGAGTATTGATGGTATATGTTCAAGTGAAATACATACCATTTCATCACGCTATATCAATTTATAAGTACACAAAAAGTTTATAGTCTGAGAGACTTTAGTGAGAAGAAATCACATATGATAGAAAGCTGCAAAAAAACAAAACGTGCTGAATTTCAATTGTATTATTATGAGCGAAGGATGTTACCGGCTTGACTCGACCTGACATGGACTGCTATTAAAACCCTATTATAGGCCACTTCAGAAGTTTCGAATCTCGATATATCGCTGTCTCCTGCCTGATTGATAGAATCTAGTGAGAACTACTTACAAAAATGGCTGTCTAAAAACAATGTCAGAGAGCTGAGTGGCATCAACTTCGTTTCTTCTATATAAAAATGTAAAATGGAGGTAGAAACCCTACCAATTCAACCCAGTATTCAGTGCATTAGGACCTTGAAATGTCCCAATAAACACAATGGAATGACCGAAATGTTTGACCAAAGTAGGCATTAGTAGGGAGTGCCATTTGTTTTTGTGTTCAGCGTGCCAAAATAATACCAGCCAACGAGAAGTTGACGCGCGACACAGAATCTAAATTGAGCTCCTGTCATAGAACTTAATATAACTAGAGCCAGAACGATCCCTACTAATGGTAAACGAATAATTGAATAAACTGACTGTTCAGCACTTTGGGGTTGGTAGATCACGGGGTGGTAAGACACTGGCTTTTAGAATGAGAAACCGCGTTTCAAATCCAAGTGGAAACACTAACATTTTTATAGCTTGTAGCCTAGTTATATGTTTTCCTTTCGCAGATGGAATTTGGTGCCGAGGTTGCTAAAAACTTTCAATGAATTAAAAATGTAATGAAAAAGGAGTTAAACTAATGTTTTTATTTAGCCAGGTTTTATTTATTTGATAAGGGTAGAATTAATGGATTTTACTAATCGTAATACTGCTTCCATTGATTTCTCTGTTGGCTGAAGAAGGGTTTGATCTCAAAACAATCCCTCCCTTCTTTTTAAGGGTAATGTTCCCATTTCGACCATATTTTTACCGGGGTTTTTTGTTTCTTTTTTTTTTCAATTTTACGTAGCCATTCAAAAGCCATTTAGGGTGCGATTAACATTCTCTATTAATAAATATCTTTCAGAATGTTCGCTTTTGGCACTTGTCGAGCTTAATCTTAATCCTAATCTGTTTATGACTTCGTATTTATACAATGGAAAAAACTCTTTACGTGCAGAGCCCATATAAATATATAAAATATATCTAGGCGAGAGTTTTCTGACTTTATATGCTCTTATGTTTTGTATGGTTTCTGTACACACGTTTGTCTCTTGATAATAGACATGAGTTTTTTTAAATAGAATAAAAGTCAAGTGTGTTTGAATTTTACATATTGTCATTGTCTTTATCTTATCGTGATATCTTTTACAATCAACAATTACGGCTACCCTATTGCAAAATAATTTTCGCCAGGTCTGTCTTCCCTCGTGGATCTCCTACCTTGTCATTGGTGGGGGAGCTTGAGGCATATGGGAGGTCAAAGGAGTAATTCCGGTTGACCATCACGAGACTATCCCGGATTCGAGCCTATAGCAAGCCACTTACCGGCCTGTCCTGATATGTGACTAATGGAGATCCAACCTGATGCCCAAATGACCTCGGCCATCCCGGGTACCACACTACTATGTTCACATGATATTTGTCCAGAAAACAGAATCTTCAATGGCGAAGCGGTCGGTCGTCTAGCCAAGTACCCCGTTCGTGTCGTCAGGATCGTCAACATGGTCGAGAAATAAGTGAACCTCCAACACACCTTCAGCTGGAAAATGCGATACTCTGGTTAGCGACCTGACTCATATGTTATCCCTCAATATCAAAAGCCAGAGTATGGCAAAAAAAAATATGAGCATTTCTCAAAGCTACTGACCGTCCATAGCGTAGATATCCTCATATTACGGGAGACCCATCTTTATCTAGGCGCGCAATCTTCTCGATTCCAGATCCGAGGCTATACGGTGGGCCAGCGAGAGGACACTTCGAGGCTCAAAGGAGGGGTTAGCGTTTACTCTAAAGAGCCATCGAAGGTAAGGGTCATTGAAAAAAAGAAGAAAAAAAGAAAGAAAGAAAAAAACACACACAATAAATGACAACACACACAGACACACACACACATACACACACGCAAACACTCACAAACTCACAACACTCAAAGTTCGTGTTTCCTATAATTTTTGTCCTAAATTCAGTTTACGGGGTCTATTCATCCCGGCATATCAGCGTTGTAAGAGGATAGATCATATACTATGGAAGGAGAGCAGAAACTTGAAAGTGCCTATGGTAGGGTCAAACACCACAAGATGGAATCTAGCCATTACTCGGAACAGCATTTAAATCAAATGGCTACCAAAGACATTCATCACATTGTGGTTTATAATGGGATTAGATTGGCTTTGGCTGCGAGTCACGCACGCGGTTTTAATCGCTAATGATATGCTTGTTTATCAAATTGTGGTCAATACATGCGCGGGAATGGGTTGTTTTGTTTTGTTTTCTGGAGGTGTGTCGACACGTGCGACGTTTCTTTAATTTAGGGTTCCGTTAATACTTGCGCAGTGAAATAGCTTTCGCATAGCTACATGGCGTTTTTTATGGCTTCAAATTAACTTTCTTTTTCGTTCAGGATGATCCAGTTTAATTGCATTTCAAATCAATGCAAATATTATTTTTAATGATAATATTGAGAGAACCCAGAAACTGTTTACGAAACACTTTTTATATTATGCTTATTTGCCCTTTCAAACAAAGGTCCCAAATTTATTAAACAAAAACAGTTTGATATTTTCTATATTATATTATATTAAATCCTCATTGTTGTAAGAGATAAATATATCATTTTGATTGCTTCTCAATCAATCTTACGGTCCAAAAAGACTTATGCTTTACCACTTTCCTTTCTTCCTTGTGCATAATATATTTGACTGATTGCAAGTTTTTTTCCTTTTGATAAAGCTTCAGTTTCAACAAGACGCAGATTGTCAATGGAAATGAAAATGTTTGGTCAGCGGTTGTAGTACATTCTTGACAAATGAAGGTAGAATATATCACATTTAGAATATATCACATGTAGAATATCTTACGTGTAGTTGTGTCAATCGGAAAAAAAATTGCGCAAGGGTCTACTGATAAGTGAAGGATAGACTGCGCAAGTGTTACCTATTACCTGGAAAAAATATACTGCGCAAGTGAATAACCATGTGGCCTAATTCTGCCGTCATTCTGCGCAAGTAAAATGCGCCATTAGAATATAATGTTGACTTAAGACCTAATGGGTTGCTTTTGTCGAAATCCGAAATGATATATTTACACATAATTACAAAATAAATAGTTATAAAATGAAAGAAAGAAAGAATAGAAAAAAATATGTGCATTATAATGACCAGTAATGTGCGTCGGTAATATAAATAAATATGAACACTGGCATTACATCAATTTACATTTTTTAAATACAGAAAAAATAAAATGAATACAGACAACCCAATTTGTCAAGCTTTTAATGGTTACAATTTCAAGTAATTCCAACAATAGCAACGGTGTCACCAAAATTAATCACGATTGCATGCAAATTATAATTACTTAACATATTTTCCTCATCACCTTAATGACTCGGATATGTAAAGCAAGGTTATAAATTATGAGATTATAATTATATAAGCACCAGTTACATGTTCGTTAATTTATAAGGATAGCATAATAAAATATGGTCGCTCTTTTCTTATCCAAAAATATTATGAGATATTATACGGTCGAAAGTATGAGGCAGTATTTTCATCGCATTAAAATAACGAGTAAAGCAGGAATTTATCTCTTAAGATTAAAAACATTTCCTGTGGACAATGGATGGTCCCGATTCGTCGTATTCTTGTTTGGAGATCCACATCTGTTGGAAGGTGGAGAGGGAAGCAAGTATGGAGCCTCCGATCCATACAGAGTATTTACGCTCAGGAGGGGCAATGATCTTGGTTTTAATGCTGGGTGGGGCAAGGGCGGTGACTTCCTTCTGCATACGATCAGCAATACCCGAGAACATCGTGCAACCACCAGCCAGAACAGTGTTGGCATATAAGTCTTTACGGACATCGACATCACACTTCATGATGGAGTTGTATATGGATTCGTGGATACCAGCACGTTCCATCCCCAAGAAAGATGGCTGGAACATGGCTTCTGGGCAACGGAATCTCTCGTTTCCAATGGTGATGACTTGGCCATCCGGCAATTCATAACTCTTTTCAATAGAAGAACTTGAAGCAGCTGTTTGCATTTCGTACTCAAAGTCGAGGGCAATGTAGCAAAGTTTTTCCTTTATATCACGGACAATTTCTGTCTCGGATGTAGTAGTGAAAGAATATCCTCTCTCGGTGAGGATCTTCATGAGATAATCAGTAAGATCGCGACCTGCCATATCCAATCTGATAGCAGCATGAGGAAGGGCATAACCCTCGTAGATGGGGACAACATGGCTAACACCATCGCCACCATCGAAAACAATACCTGTGGTACGACCAGAGGCATACAGGGAAAGAACAGCTTGGGTGGCGACGTACATTTCTGGGGTGCTAAAAGTTTCAAACATGATCTGGGTCATCTTTTCTCTGTCTGATTTGGGGTTAAGAGGAACCTCTGTATGGAGGACTGGATGTTCTTCAGGGGCGATTCTGAGCTCATTATAAAAAGTATGATGCCAGATCTTCTCCATGTCGTCCCAATTGGTGACAATGCCGTGTTCGAGTGGATATTTGATAGTGAGGATGCCTCTTCTTGCCTGGGCTTCATCACCCACGTAATATTCTTTTTTATCCATATCCTGGAAAGAATGGAACAGAAAATAATAATCAGAGCCGTAATATTTAAGTTATAATACTATTTTGTAAATTGCTTCTCCCAACTCAAAGCGCTTTACTATGGTTCATTCACTCAACAAGTAGGTCACTCCTAACCTTATTTCTATTTCATGCAGCACAAGTTGCCTCCTGTTAAACTTCTTTTTTTCTACCAATCTTCCAACATCGGCCACTGTCTTGGAAATAATTCACACCTGAGTCGAGCAGATGTTGTGTGAAAAATGCCATTATCATGAACACGGGGCCACTGTTTTGCGACCATTGACACTCACATTTGCCAAAGAATTAGTTTTGTGGTATCAAAGATTTCATTTTTAAGTTTTGTAATATTGCCTTAAAATGAAAATAGCGTGTGACAAAACAAGTATCAAAACTACAGATTACAGATACCTGATTTTAAAAAGAATTGATCTTTGAATGAGTGCATCACACTGTCTCCAAAAGGGTAGATACATGAAATTTCAGGTTTCCAGAATTCGCAGCAAAAGAGCATTTTGTGTTGACACATCTTCAGTGCCTTCATCTAGCTATTTTATTATGCTTTGCGTGCTACTCAGTCTGCCTGCAGCAAGAGCCGTGTTATACTGAAAACTATGTAGTATAATAGAAAGTAGCCTATACACACAAACGCAGTATATTCACGAACACTGCTTAGTTCTCCGCTACTTTCAGACGTGGGCTTAACTTACATATCATACATAAGATTTAAATAATATATTTTATTAAAGTAATAGAAGAATTAAATTGCTTTGTGACGTCATGAATATTGCTAAATTATGGAACTTATATCTATCTACCTACTGGTATTTTTCGATCGAGTTCTTGATCATAGCACGATTTTAGGAGTGTTATCATCAGAACGAGTACAGAAAAAAACATCTTCAAAAATTGTTAGTACACCTCCTATTTTTAAAAAATAACAGTCAGCAAAGATTACGCTGGAATAAATTCCGAAATTTTGTAATTATTTAATGGAAACTTTCATTTAGAGAAAATTGTATTAAGGCCTCAATATAATTTTTGAAAACCCCGTTACTATGGTTCCAATGGGCCTATACAAGCGTGCATTTATGGGCCGACAAAGGAAACTAGCAACCGCTCTTTATCATTACTAAGGTGGGCTAGTGAATTTATTTATAATGTTGCGTCAAAGTGATACGACTTTTCAAATTAATTGTTATAAATACTGTGAACTACGATATCCTAAATGTTAAAGAATTTAATTTGCTTTTTTAAAATATGGAACGTACAATGTTACTCTATATTTTATGTTTCAGCATGCAACTTGTCAGATTTTTGGGATTTGTATGAAAAACAATCCTTTAATGCTGAAAAATCCGAGTGCTTTCTCCTTTATCATATGCTATTTAATAATATGTGCCCGGAACTTAATGTATTAAAATATGGTACAATGTAGTTTTTAACTTTTTAAACAATTTTTTTATCCAAATAACAGAATATTTGGACTTTTCATCATGTCACTTCTGGCATTAAAGCGAACTTTCGACAAAATGTTATATCATATCATAACAATGTTATGCCTACCCGATTGCGAGGTGTTCCAACGATTGAGGGGAACGCTGACCGAGGGGCATCATCTCCAGCAAACCCTACTTTCATCATACCGGATCCGTTGTCAATGACAACAGCAGCAACATCTTCGTCACACATGTTGATTGTTTTAAAATTTTAAAAACTACAATGCCATCAAAGAAATAAGTATTCAACTATTCAATGATGTCTTTCTCTGGACAGAGACAGATCAACACAAAATGATAGCCAACCTTATATTTTATATTTTTGTTGCACAAAGCGGTACACAGCACTGAAGCATCATTATTGACAAGTTATTGATTAACCAGTTAAATGCCAAACTCCGAAAAGAAACGTATTTAAAAATTTGACCAGAAAACATGTGCTTCAAATATCCATCGATTTAAATGTCCCTAATCTTGGCAAAAACTTTGAGAGCTGTTGTCAAGATGAGGTTCATTTAATTCTATCGACATTTGAAAGACGAGTTTTTAAATACGTGTCTTTCCAGAATACGGCAGCTAACTGGTTAACGTGAACATGTCAAACCTCATGACTAGTTCATTGATGTAACATTTTAACCCTTTAATGGTGAAATTAAAATTCTATCAAATCATAATTTCTTTAAAATGTGTCTATAAGATGAAAAAGACAATAAAAAAGATTAACTTTATCAATCCCTTGTTGAAATAAACGTACAATTGGTGTTGTCGTTACCAGGAATGTCAGAGATTTACAATAATTACATATAAAATGTACTGAAAAGAAAAGAAAAAGAAGATCACGTATTCAATATTATGCGATGATATCTTCTCTCTCTCGCTCTCTCTCTCTCTATCTATCTATCTATCTATCTATCTATCTATCTATCTATCTATCTATCTCTCTCTCTATCTCTCTCTCCCTCTCTCCCTCTCAAAAACATACAATCTCAATCACTCTCTCTGTGTATATATGTGTGTGCGTGTGTGTGTGCGTGTATGTGTGTGTCTGAGTGATGTCTGGCTACAACTACAGACCTTACTGCTTTCATCAAAATATCAGTAATGAAGCACGGTTCGCATCCCTGTTAATACACCCTTTGTAAGATTTAAAGCATATGAAGCCAAGTTAGAGTAAAATCTAACTTCATCTGTAAAAGATCAATGTGCCACCCATGTATCCATCATAACCCCTTCCCTTTTCGGTTTTATCTATTTGTCACGTAATGAAATATTACTCATAGATCTCCATATACGTAAACATTAATAGCATGATTTCCAAGCATTAAACTTAAAACGTTATATTAAACGCGTTACATTGTGTTTATTGTAAAAGTAGAGAGCGGTGAGGGGCGCCTGAAGACTGGGATAGTTAAAAACACTAACGAACGAAAATGTAAAAATGGGAAGTCTTCCGTTAGAATTGGTACAGACAATGGACATTTCGGATACAAATCCTTCGTCAGCTGACGAAATGTCCATTTTTGTACTGGTCCCATTCGAAGTCTTTCCATGTTCACCTTGTCGTGAGTGTTTGTTTATTGGTTTGTCATTATGAGTGTTTTATAGTTATTATATATAGAATACAATGACCAATCACCAATCAGAAGAAATGTAAATTATACGAGTATATAATACTTTTAATGCTCAGTAGTAGCTTTTTGAGAAACATCCCCATACTCGATCCAGGTAGCGTCGAGTCCCTGCGAGTACAAGCGGTGATTGATTTATTGTGAGAAATCTTTTTTATAATATATAAATGGACACCTGTCTCCCTCCAGTGTTTTGTTGTTGTAATTAACCAGTAGATTTTTGACCAATCAAGACATGGAATTTGTGACACATCACACGTGCTCGGACAAATGTAGTTGGTTGTTTATAAACAATAACGTGAATGATATCGACCTCTCTCTGATCATTGTTATTGTTTTTATACGAAATAGGTGTAAGAAGCTCACAACATTGTATCGACAGTAAAAACGTTACAATACACAAATCTGTGTGTATCATGATTTAAGCAGGTAAACAGTGTGAGCATTCACTAAAACGTATGGCAACGATATGCAAAACCTGATAGTACTCTTTACTAATCACTATTTACATTAACAGCAAATGGATGACTAGTTATCAAACGAGTTTATAGATCAATGTCGTTTCAAATTTCACAAGTTTTGTTTTATTGATATAACGGTACAACAGTCATTGTTCACATGAACATATTATAGTCTGTAAAACGTTTAGTGAGCATACTTACAAACACTGCCAATTACAATGACGAGTCCTGAGAGGCGTGATTCTCTGTCCATAAGTGGAGTGAATCATTTTCATTCCTGCTAAAGTCGTCATGGAAGGAACGAAATTGACGTCCCTCAGCTCTTTGTTATTGTTTTTAGTCAGCCAGTTTTATAAGTAGTTCTCATTTATTTGTATCAATCAGACTATTAGTAAAAAAAACTCATAACATCCGCTAGCCAGACAAAACGTACGAACACACAAAACTCACAAAAATGTGTGTAACCTTAAACTTTTATTGTCTGATTGATACAGTTTAGGACCCAAATGCACAAGACTGGTATTATCATCATCATCATCATCATCATCATCATCATCATCATCATCACCATCATCATCATCATCATCATCATCATCATCATCACCATCATCATCATCATCATCATCATCATCATCATTATTATTATCATTATTGTTACTATTATTATTATTATCATCATCATCATCATCATCATCATCATCATCATCATCATCATCTTCATCATAATCATCATCATCATCATCATCATCATTATTAATAATAATAATATAAAAGTAGAGATGCACATTTATATCTCGTCTTCACAATTTTGCCATGATCAATGCGTTCCACAGCAGGCCAAATGAACCCTATGTCCAATTCAATGAGTTTGTATAAGTCATATTTCAGATTTTAACCCTACACCTTCAAAAAGTGTTAGAGGTGTGTGTTCCAACCCCAGTCAAATTAGAAAATGAATGTATAGTGCATTGCGATAGAAAACTGCGCCGGAACCAGACTCTTTGCAATCAATGATACTTTTCCTATCACTGACTAAGCTCGTTGTTGCTTGAATATATTTACAAGACGAGACACCTTGAGGCTTAACAGTCAAAGCCAAAAAGAAAAAGGATTGAAAAAAAAAGAAAACGTCTATACCCGTGGAAACTGACTCTCAACTTCGTTCAGAAGGGAAAAAATACACGTTATTTTGGCCTCAGTAGCCGATTCTTTTCGTAAAAATCAAACATAATAGAGATGGTTAGTAGGCAGATTGGTGACAACAAACGTGCCCATGAGCTACATATCACAGGCAAGCACACACATACACATTCAGACACATAAACGCACGCACGAACGCGCGCACACACAAACACACACACACACACATATACACACATACACACGGTGAGAGAGAAAGATAGATAGAAAGATAGAAAGATGGAAAGAGAGAGAGAGAGAGAGAGAGAGAGAGAGAGAGAGAGAGAGAAAGAAAGAGAGAGGTGAGGCATAAAGAAATGTCTAATGTGTGTCCCAAATGTTCAAGCAAGCATGCATCCATTTATCATTTTGGGTCACAGTCATTGATAGATTTGTTGGCTGGAATTTTGGTCACGCATGACTGATTGAATTGCCAGCTACTAGATCAAAAGCTAAAATTTCGGCCTACAAATTTTACAGGTTATTTTCTTTTGGTATGACTCTCGCTTTTGGGATGGTAGGTCCCTGCTTCGAAACCATCTTTGTTTGGCGCAAAGGGTACTTGGGAAAACTCTTTTCTCACATTCTCTCACCGCCCTCAGTTAAATCACATTATATGCATAATGATAATGTCTCGTCCTGCATAACATATTTCTCTTGGTTACGCACTCCTTTTAACGTGCTTTGAGCACATTTGGTGTGTAATTCACTATATAAAAGCTCAAAGCTGTTTTTAACTACAAAAAAAATATGAAATGACTGTGTCTCGTCCAAAACTACGCTTTCTTATCTGTCGGACCTTTTAAATCGTTTTGATCCTCCGATACCCCTGAGAGACAGTAACCAATTCCTTCTTCGTGCGTCTAAGAAAGGCTAAAAAACATATGTTTATAGGGAATTTTCTGCCCTTAATGCCCGGGTTTTACTTCCATTAGACATAAGAAGAGATAACAAGTCGTTAGTTTTAAGTATCATTACTTTCAACATAGCATGGTAGTGCGGCTCCTATGGAATGAAAGAACAAAGTAAACTTTAAAAATCGTATATGAATGGAGCAAGATAACAAACAGCAAACTTGAACCAGACAGCAAAGACTACTCAAAAGTTATAAAAAGGAAAACAATGTAGTATAGTTAACTCACGCAAACAGACGTTGAATAGTAAATTCATGTCTCATTCTAATACAGGTGGCTCAGAAAAACTGCTCCCTGTCTGGAGATCTCCAACCACTTTAAAATCTTACCTAAAAAGTTAAAATTCTCATGGCAAAAAAGATCAGATTTTATATTTATGTTGATTTGGATTTTTAATGAAATGTTAGTTATTTTACAAAGCAATCGAAAACATAGGGGTGTGTGTTTACATCGAAGATGTAGGGGGTTTGATAGTTATCATGAGCAAAAGTAAGTTCACTTTCGTTTGAACTATCATAATATTGAGTACAAAACTATGATTATCATTATCATCTTAATATATCATCTTAAATCTCATTCACTTCTCTATCCAATGGGACGGGGGTAAGCAACATTTGATAGATATCTTTGGATATGCTGCTAATCTGCGACAACGTGCTCTGTTCCAGATCCAACAGCCCAGCAATCCAATCGCCGATGAATGATCAGAGAAATTAGCAAATGGAGGACGATTCAACCCGGATTGAAATTTAGCACTTTGCATTCTGAGTCACTTTGAACCCCTTGAGTTATCTGAATCCGCATATATAATTCAAAATGATACATTATGTTCTTGAAAACTTGGTTCACAAAATGAAGGTTTTAACTAAATAATGAATATAGCAGTTTCAATAAGCCACCGAAATCAAATAAAATGTTGTTGTGTTATTGATTTGAATAAAGCTAACATGTTATATGTTTAATATGTTGTTGTTGTGTATGTTTTTATTTTGGTTAAATTCTTGTACAGATCTTGACTAAAGATTTGCATAACATACCTAGTTTTTTTTTAAATATATTGTCTTCATATTTTTCTTCTTGTTGTTAAGGCGCTTGAAACAGGACAAGGGAACGGGTTCGTATCCAAATGGAGCACAGTCAATTTCTTCTTACAAAATATGCTTTCGATAAACTTTAAAATGAATGGATATAAGATACTTTTTAAACATTTAACCCCCCTTCCCCCCCCCCCCCCCCCCGATTTAAGCCCCCAAACCCCTTTCATCCTTCCTTTCTTTCTTGAGCTTTAATATCGCGCCATATAATATCCACTAAACGTATTCAAGGCGCTTTACAAGGCGCCCCTATCCAACATGTAGAACAAGACATGACGCTTGTTGGCGATATTACATTTTTTCCGACAGAGACAACGCTGTCAACGATCAGGCATTCATTTTACACCTGAGTATGGTGGTCCAATGTGAGTAAAGAGCCTTTTCCAAGGATTCAACTATGCACCGCTCAGAGCAGGAGTCGAACTCGAACTCTAACCCAGGACCTGTCCGATCCGAAGGCGATTGCCATACCACTAGAACGCATAACCGCACGTTGAAGGATTCCATCCAGGGCTAGAGAAAACAGATGTAAAGGGGTTGAAGGCAAAGCAGGGATCTACCAGACTCTCAATAGAAGTAAAGGGCCTTTATCTCTATGAGAACAGATGCGACTCTGGTGGACTCTGAAAAAAACACGTATTTTGAAAATTTGGCCAGAAAATTCCTCCTTCAAATATCGATTGATTAAAATGAACCCCATCTTGCCAAAAACTCTCAAACCTGGAACTTCACGTTCAGGTTAAAATTTGTGTTTTTTTTGCAGATTGTTTTTTTTTTTAAGAGCAGGATATGAATGATGAAACTTAAAAAAGGACCCTTTATACTTTCATTACAGATCAGGCAGTTTCACGTATATGCTCCATCTCCCCCTTTTTGGGGAGATTTCATGTTTTAAAATTGTCTTATTGAGTGAATAAGTATGATACCTTATTCAGTCCCCTGATTAGTAACGGAATAAAAAATAACCTGATTCCCCTCATATAGATAGAATGCGCTTGGCCAAGGAGTCACAACATTGCCATCCGGAAGTATAACGGACCAACACACAAACTCTGTGTAACCATGAACTTTTATAGTCTGGTTAATACAGTTTAGTGAGAACAACTCAAACGCGGATGGCAAAAACAATAACAAAGGCCTGAGTGACGTCATCTTCGAACTATCTGTAGGTCCGGTATCTCAGTGTTGAGGCTTATTGCTGTCGATGTATTTTGCGATCTGTGAGTTTTGTTCACTCGCAAAAATCAACAAGCCTTTTCAATTATTCTTTCAAGATGAGTCCTCAGAATGGTGTTGACTATAAGGTCAAAGGCCAAATAATGTTTATTTTAAATATTTTTCTTAATAAATTTTATTTTGCCTCATTTATTTTCTAAAAAACACCCTCCAATAGTTTAATTTCGGATTTGAGCATTCATTAAATTATTGCAAAATTTAAGAAATGTAAAAGAAGAGATATCAATAGTATCATGTTAAATAAATAGAATTTAATTTTCTTTAGTTTTCTTTTCTCTTTTGTGACAATTTCGACAATCACGTTTTAATCTCCGTGATTCAAAATGTCACAGAAAGCAAGAAGCGGCTATTTTATTAGTCTATATTATTTGGATAGACATTAATTACATTATTGCGTGAAAATGTTATTACAGGATAATTTATCAACAGATAACAGGAAATCTTTGTAATTCTATATTTAGAAGCACTTTCTGTGGACAATGGATGGACCGGATTCGTCATACTCTTGCTTTGAGATCCACATCTGTTGGAAGGTGGAGAGGGAAGCAAGGATGGAGCCTCCAATCCATACGGAGTATTTACGCTCTGGTGGGGCAATGATCTTGATCTTCATGGTGGGTGGGGCAAGAGAAGAGATTTCCTTCTGCATACGGTCAGCAATACCTGGGAACATGGTGGTACCACCAGACAGAACAGTGTTGGCATACAAGTCTTTACGGATATCAACATCACACTTCATGATGGAGTTGTAAGTGGTCTCGTGGATACCAGAAGATTCCATTCCAAGGAAGGATGGCTGGAACATGGCTTCGGGGCAACGGAATCTCTCGTTTCCAATGGTGATGACTTGGCCATCAGGCAATTCGTAGCTCTTTTCAAGAGAGGAGGATGTGGCAGCAGTTTGCATTTCTTGTTCGAAGTCAAGGGCAATGTAGGCTAGTTTTTCCTTGATGTCACAGACAATTTCTCTCTCGGCTGTAGTGGTGAATAAGTAGCCTCTCTCTGTGAGGATCTTCATGAGGTAATCAGTAAGATCACGACCTGCTAGATCCAATCTAATAATGGCATGGGGGAGGGCATGAGCTTCGTAGATGGGGACTGTGTGGCTGACACCATCACCAGAGTCGAGGACAATACCGGTGGTACGACCAGAGGCATACAGGGAAAGCACGGCTTGGATGGCGACGTACATGGCTGGGGTGTTGAAGGTTTCAAACATGATTTGGGTCATCTTTTCTCTGTTGGCTTTGGGGTTAAGGGGAGCCTCTGTAAGGAGGACAGGGTGCTCTTCGGGGCAACTCGGAGCTCGTTGTAGAAAGTGTGATGCCAGATTTTCTCCATGTCGTCCCAGTTGGTGACAATGCCGTGTTCGATGGGGTATTTGAGGGTGAGGATACCTCTCTTGGACTGAGCTTCATCACCAACATAGCTGTCTTTCTGGCCCATACCAACCATCACACCCTGGAAAGAGAATCAGAATAACAAATGTAATGGCAAGTAATTCAACGATATACAGATAAGTAAAAGCCATGTCTATGCTATATGGGTTGTTTTTTTAATTCAGAAAAGTGAGTGGAGCAGGCACTTATGTTGGTAACAACAAGATATGAAGTGAGTAGAAAAGTGCCAGAAGACAATAGAGAATAAAAAAAATTTTCGCGGCGGTGGTGGGGTTTGAACCTGCGACCTTATTGGTACGACAACTCCGCCTGGCAGGTGAGAGCGTGGCTCTACCGTGTGAGCTATCCACGAACACAAAAATATTCGTTTCAAACCCAAGTCATATTTCTAGAGACCTCTCTCACCCACTTCTTGGAGATCGCAGGCTCGCTCGCGCACAACCATCGCGAAGTTATTTTTGACCAGCAGTTAAGCTTAATAGCCAATATTCTCAACACAAACATATAAAATAGAAACGATTGAGACATTGAGTATGCTCCGGTATATGGGGTGAATTTTTAATTCAGAAAAGTGAGTGGAGAGGCACTTATGTTGGTAACAACAAGATATGAAGTGAGTAGAAAAGTGCCAGAAGACAATAGAGAATAAAAAATTTTTAAGCTATTAAGCTTAACTGCTGGTCAAAAATAACTTCGCGATGTTTGTGCGCGAGCGAGCCTGCGATCTCCAAGAAGTGGGTGAGAGAGGTCTCTAGAAATATGACTTGGGTTTGAAACGAATATTTTTGTGTTCGTGGATAGCTCACACGGTAGAGCCACGCTCTCACCTGCCAGGCGGAGTTGTCGTACCAATAAGGTCGCAGGTTCAAACCCCACCACCGCTGCGAAAATTTTTTTTTATTCTCTATTGTCTTCTGGCACTTTTCTACTCACTTCATATCTTGTTGTTACCAACATAAGTGCCTCTCCACTCACTTTTCTGAATTAAAAATTCACCCCATATACCGGAGCATACTCAATGTCTCAATCGTTTCTATGTTATATGTTTATGTTGAGAATATTGGCTATTAAGCTTAACTGCTGGTCAAAAATAACTTCGCGATGGTTGTGCGCGAGCGAGCCTGCGATCTCCAAGAAGTGGGTGAGAGAGGTCTCTAGAAATATGACTTGGGTTTGAAACGAATATTTTTGTGTTCGTGGATAGCTCACACGGTAGAGCCACGCTCTCACCTGCCAGGCGGAGTTGTCGTACCAATAAGGTCGCAGGTTCAAACTCCACCACCGCCGCGAAAATTTTTTTTTATTCTCTATTGTCTTCTGGCACGTTTCTACTCACTTCATATCTTGTTGTTACCATATGGGTTGTTTGTTTTATGCTTTGTTTATAATTTAGTTATGTTCTTGGATATTCGAGTTTTCCCATTACCGTATTCTTTTGAATTGCTTTTGCTTTGTTCTGTTTTTGTTTTGTTTTGTTTTTTGCTTTTTGTTGTTGTTTTTTTTTTTTGTTGTTGTTATTTTTTGTTTGTTTGTTTTTTGTTTTGTTTTTTTTTGTTTGTTTGTTTTTTTAATTTTGTGACGTCTGTGATTTTTGTTAACGTGAAAGTGTCGATAACAATGGTTTGCACTGATTATAAAGTTGTTCTATGCCAAAGTAATTGTAAAAATATGATTTGAGTTAAATCTATCAATAAAATCACTGTTGGCGAAAAATCTTATCCTTTTCATAACGTCACACGTTTAACCAGTTAACTGACGTGCTCTGGAAAAGCTCGGAAATAAAAATTCGGTCAAATACCTCATCTTTCTGATATCGATCGATTTGAATGACCCTCATCTTGGCAAAAACTCTCAAACCTTCCCAGGTTCGCGATTTAAATCGATCAATATGTGTGTGTGTGTGTGTGTGTGTGTGTGTGTGTGTGTGTGTGTGTGTGTGCATGTGTATGTGTGTGTTGTTTTTACTATCAAAATGGGATTTTGTAGTTTCATTTCATTTTCGTGCTCGGCAGCGTTTTAGTTCAGACTAAATGTGTTTCATATTTTCATAAATAATCAGAAATGAGCATAATACGCTTCCAACTGCTTTCTCTCTACCCCTCCCCCCTCCTCCACCCCTTTTTGCGCTTGCTCGCTAATGAGAATTTATCAATGACAATGATAGTTTACAACCTATATCTTATATCGTAACTATAAAAAGCATACATATAACAATGTAATGTAATGATCGATAAAGTAAAGACATTAAATACATTTTACCAGCCGTCCTTTGACAAAGTAATTAATTATCTTCATTTTGATCAGAACTTTAGACTTTTCATATCAATTTAAATTAGATCACCTTCAATACCGTATGTCTACAGTTATAATCCTAATACTTGATTCTAACTCTCAAGTTGGATTGTTTATGACTCGTCATCATTCGTCGACAGTAAAAGCTTTCTATCTTAATTGAAAAAAAAAAAGCGTTTTGTCAGAGCATAGAAGCATTGGAGTAACTTAATATTATAATATGATATTGCTTGACAGCCTTGTGGGCGATGGGTCCGACGTGAAATGGAGAATAGATAGTATGCGCTTGGTTAAGAAGCTCACAACATTGCCATCCGGAAGTATAACGAACCAATCGCAAAACTACATTGGTTTATGTTTTTATGTTTATTCGAGGGTGAGTAATTTTTTTTTTAATATGTGGGCATTTATAAAGCGCAAATCCAATAAACGTGCTCAATGCGCTTTACAGGGGGTCCCTGACCACAACTTAACATGTGAGACGAGACATGTTACAGCGATATTACATTTTTTTCGACAGACAACGCTGTTTTATGGCCAAGTATTCATTTTACACCTGAGTACGGTGACATAATGTGAGTAAAGAGCCTTTTCCAAGAACTTGACAATGCGCTGCTCAGAGCGGGATTCGAACCCTGGACCCTCCGATCCGAAAACCACAGATCCGAGAAAAATTTTGTCTAACTCTAACTTACGAAAACCAAAATTTCATATTTCTATTATTTATATTATTAAAATCAAAATATGGTAGATGTTTTTCCCCGGGTTACATGATTCCGTTTTGAGGCGAAGGGTTACATTTTACCGGATGGGCCGACGGCATAGTTATGTTTAATCTTTTGATGCGTCTCGAACAAGAAAGTAAGCAGTATCTATTGCTGACATAGCTCATTTCAACCATAACATGTGAAGCATGAGCTCAGGCGTGACGATGGTCCAGTTGAGTCTATCATTAGCTCCAGGTTGAAAAAAGTGTAGGTTCAATGCGTGATCTAAATGTTGAACTATTCACCGAAGCCAACGATGTACAAGTTGATACTACATTTAATCAGCTAACCGCAGTACTCGTGAATAATACATATATTTTTTTTAATTGGCTAGAATACTCATCCTTCCAATATCTATTTATTTAAAGACCCTCATCTTAGAAAAAATTCTCAAACCTAGGACCAGGTAAGTTTTTGCCAAGATGAGGGTCTTTTTAATCGATCGATATTGGGAAGGACGAGTTGTCTGGCCAATTTATTAAATACCTGTTTTTTTTCCAGAGCACGGCAGAGTTAACTGGTTAAGCTTTTAAAAAGAATTCTTCCATACTCTGATCCCTCAGCCTGTCCATTCTGGCTAGGAAACTTTGACTTAAAATACCCATCAATTAAATGTATTCTTCATTTGTCATCAACAATAAAAAAGCGACAACTTTATTCTATGGTAACAGTGGCTCATTAGGTAAAAAAATTAAAAGGTCATTAAACTCAAATCTCATTTATTAATTTAATTGAAATTTCGAAGCCGCTTAATCTTATCTTATTCAAATCTATATCATTACTTAACGTACACACACAAACACACACACAGACCCCCACACACACGCACACACACACACGCACACACACAGAGAGAGAGAGAGAGAGAGATAAACGCAGTCATTTAACATGTTAAACATTAGACACGGAGGGAAGAGAAAACTACATAATAATAATAATAATAATAATAATAATAATAATAATAATAATAATAATAATAATAATAATATAATAATAATAATAATAATAATAATAATAATAATAATAATAATAATAAAAATAATAATAATAATAATAATAATAATGATAATAATAATAATAATAATAATAATAATAATAATAATAATAATAATGTTTTCACAAAATGCGTTAACGAACCTGATGACGGGGTCTTCCAACGATGGATGGGAATACAGCACGGGGAGCATCATCTCCAGCAAAACCTGCCTTGCACATACCGGAGCCATTGTCCACAACAAGAGCAGCAACATCGTCGTCACACATGTTGAATTTCTTTTTTTTATGTGAGTGTTACAACAGAATAAAAAGAAATATAGTAAGATGATAAATAAATACTAGATATGTCCCCCCAACGAATTGTTCAGTCCAAATGACAGCACAATGCAATAAACGTCCTCTTTATATATAATGGTAAAAGCACACACTGCCGGTGTCAGTCGTGCGTGCGAGTACTCATTGGGAATGACATAGGCTATTTATTATCAGCTAGTGGTAGAACAAGATAACAATAAACAAGAATAGGGAGGGACATTGGGAGGAAATAATTGAGGGGAGCGGGGTGGGAGGGCTAAATTTAAAAAAAACAAACAAACAAAAAATGCAACATAATGTGTCGTGTGTTCATAACTGGTAGATCCGCGATATCCCGCGAGCGAGAGATTTCATTTGCCGAATCACGTATTGAATTTTATCGATAGTATAGATAGTATGCAGATGACGTCACTCAGGCCTTTGTTATTGTTTTTGCCATCCGCGTTTGTGAGTTGTTCTCACTAAACTGTATTAACCAGACTATAAAAGTTCATGGTTACACAGAGTTTGTGTGTTGGTCCGTTATACTTCCGGATGGCAATGTTGTGAACTCCTAAGCCAAGCGCATTCTATCTATACGCTTGGCTAAGAAGCTCACAACATTGCCATCCGGAAGTATAACGGAACAACACACAAAACTATGTGTAACATTGAACGTTTATAGCCTGGTTAATACAGTTTAGTGAGAGTTACTCATAATCGCGGATGGCAAAAACAAATAACAAAGACCTGAGTGACGTCAACATCAAACTATCTATAGTAAGTAGCCGGTAACTACTCGCTATTCATAACCAGAACTGAGCAAAAGAGAAATTAAGGGGAAAAAACAAAAATCTCAAAATTAAATTTTCCTAGTTTGTTTTTTTTCTTTTCAGACGAGTCATTTTGAAATGTGGTACTAGATACATGAATCAGCGGACAACTTATTTTCTTGAAGAAGACCGAAAGGGGGAATAATTTTGCAACAACCTATTTTAGCCACAAATTGGAAATCAGTCGACGACAAACACCGCGCCTGTAATATTCAAGCGCAGCACTGGTTATCGTTACGCCTCATTCTACGAGTTAAGTGTTGATAGTGGCTTGGGACCCCTTGTAATGCGCTTTGAGCACATTTAGTGCATATTCCGTTCCATAAAAGCTCTTTTTTGAAAAAAGTATTTCAACACCAGAAGTACTCACACGTTGCTCGCACCCAGGTAGTAGCCGATGAATAAACACCGGATCATCACAACTCTTGGCAAATGTTCCAGTGCCCATCAGTTCTGTCTTAAACTGACAGAATCCTTATATATATATATATATATATATATATATATATATATATATATATGTGTGTGTGTGTGTGTGTGTGTGTGTGTGTGTGTGTGTGTGTGTGTGTGTTTGTGTGAAAAAGCTCAAGCCAGCATGAAGAATACAATGTACCGATTTTCTTTGTTTAGAATCAAGCTGCTCATTGCTGGGCGGTCGTGACATCAGACTATTGAATCCAATTGTCTTAAACCCGAGGCTTCTGAGGTCGATTCGTAGAGGGAGTAAAATGTCTCAGTCAGTCTGAGGTTAACGAAATTCTGACGGGTTGGATTTATTTTTTAACCATTATTATTGATGATATTAGTTTAAGTATAATATTCATCCATTGCGCCCGCCATCTCACCAAAACACAAATTAAATCTACATATTATAATATTAAACGTCTATTGTCTGATTAGAGGAACAATATTGCGGACTAACCCCCATCTGTTAACTGAACACCTTAACCCTCTCCTTACCAGCAATTTTCAGGATTTTCCCCAAAACTTCACACCCAACTAGCACAAAAATATATCTTTTATCACTCAAACGCAATAGCAGTAGATATCTATCTATCTATCTATCTATCTCTCTCTCTCTCTCTCTCTCTCTCTCTCTCTCTCTCTCTCTCTCTCTCTCTCTCTCTCTCTCTCTCTCTCCCTCTCTCCCTCTCAAAAACATACAATCTCAATCACTCTCTCTCTGTATATATATGTGTGCGTGTGTGTGTGTGTGCGTGTATGTGTGTGTCTGAGTGATGTTGGCTACAACTACAGACCTCACTGCTTTCATCAAAATATCAGTAATGAAGCACGGTTCGCATCCCTGTTAATACACCCTTTGTAAGATTTAAAGCATATGAAGCCAAGTTAGAGTAAAATCTAACTTCATCTGTAAAAGATCAATGTGCCACCTATGTATCCATCATAACTCCTTCCCTTTTCGGTTTTATGTATTTGTCACGTAATGAAATATTACTCATAGATCTCCATATACGTAAACATTAATAGCATGATTTCCAAGCATTAAACTTAAAATGTTATATTAAACGCGTTACATTGTGTTTATTGTAAAAGTAGAGAGCGGTGAGGGGCGCCTGAAGACTGGGATAGTTAAAAACACTAACGAACGAAAAGGTAAAAATGGGAAGTCTTCCGTTAGAATTGGTACAGACAATGGACATTTCGGATACAAATCCTTCGTCAGCAGACGAAATGTCCATTTTTGTACTGGTCCCATTCGAAGCCCCTCCATTTTCACCTTGTCGTTAGTGTTTGTTTATTGGTTTGTCATTATGAGTGTTTTATAGTTATTTTATATAGAATACAATGACCAATCATCAATCAGAAGAAATGTAAATTATATATAATACTTTTAATGCTCAGTAGTAGCTTATTGAGAACCATCCCCATACTCGATCTAGGTAGCGTCGAGTCCCTGCGAGTACAAGCGGTGATTGATTTCTTGTGAGAAATCTTTTTTATAATATATAAATGGACACCTGTCTCCCTCCAGTGGTTTATTGTTGTAATTAACCAGTAGATTTTTGACCAATCAAGACATGGAATTTGTGACACATCACACGTGCTGGGACAAATGTAGTTGGTTGTTTATAAACAATAACGTGAATGATATCGACCTCTCTCTGATCATTGTTATTGTTTTTATAGATAATACGCGCTCGTCTAAGAAGCTCACAACATTGCCATCCGGAAGTATAACGGACCAACACACAAAACTGTGTGTATCCATGAACGTTTATAGTCAGGTAAATACAGTTCAGTGAGCATTACCCATAAACGCGGATGGCAAAAAACAATAGCAAAGACATGAGTGACGTCATTATAGAACTATCTATACAGCCAAATGGATGAATAGTTATCAAACGATTTTATCGATCAATGTCATAAACGTTTAAATTTACACAAAGTTTTCTGTGTTTGTTCTATTGATTAAGCGGTAGAACAGTGGGTATTTCACTTAGAAACATATGCCATCGATAGTAAAACCTGGGTAGTTAGCTTTGTTTACTAATCACTGCCATTTTACATTATGACGACTGTCCGAGAGGCGTGGTTCTCCGGGTGTCCATAAGTGGAGTGAATCATTTTCATTCCTGCTAAAGTCGTCATGGAAGGAACGAGATTGACGTCCCTCAGCTCTTTGTTATTGTTTTTAGTCAGCCATTTTATAAGTAGTACTCATTTATTTGTATCAATCAGACTATTAGTTAAAAAAAACTCATAACATCCGCTAGCCAGACAAAACGTACGAACACACAAAACTCACAAAAATATGTGTAACCTTAAACTTTTATTGTCTGATTGATACAGTTTAGGACCCAAATGCACAAGACTGGTATTATCATCATCATCATCATCATCATCATCATCATCATCATCATCATCATCATCATCATCATCATCATCACCATCATCATCATCATCATCAGCATCATCATCATCATCATCATCATCATCATCATCATCATCATCACCATCATCATCAGCATCATCATCATCATCATCATCACCATCATCATCATCATCATCACCATCATCATCATCATCATCAGCATCATCATCATCATCATCATTATTATTATCATTATATTATTATTATTATTATTATTATTATTATTATTATTATTATCATCATCATCATCATCATCATCATCATCATCATCATCATCATCATCATCATCATCATCATCATCATCATCATCATCATTATTAATAATAATAATATAAAAAGTAGAGAAGCACATTTATATCTCGTCTTCACAATTTTGCCATGATCAATGCGTTCCACAGCAGGCCAAATGAACCCTTTGTCCAATTCAATGAGTTTGTATAAGTCATATTTCAGATTTTAACCCTACACCTTCAAAAAGTGTTAGAGGTGTGTGTTCCAACCCCAGTCAAATTAGAAAATAAATGTATAGTGCATTGCGATAGAAAACTACGCCGGAACCAGACTCTTTGCAATCAATGATACTTTTCCTATCACTGACTAAGCTCGTTGTTGCTTGAATATATTTACAAGACGAGACACCTTGAGGCTTAACAGTCAAAGCCAAAAAGAAAAATGATTGAAAAAAAAAAGAAAACGTCTATACCCGTGGAAACTGACTCTCAACTTCGTTCAGAAGGGAAAAAATACACGTTATTTTGGCCTCAGTAGCCGAATCTTTTCGTAAAAATCAAACATAATAGAGATGCTTAGTTGGCAGATTGGTGACAACAAACGTGCCCATGAGCTACATAACACAGGCAAGCACACACATACACATTCAGACAACATAAAGGTACGCACGAACGCGCGCACACACAAACATACACACACACACACACATACACAGATACACACGATGAGAGAGAAAGATAGATAGAAAGATAGAAAGATAGAAAGATAGAAAGAGAGAGAGAGAGAGAGAGAGAGAGAGAGAGAGAGAGAGAGAGAGAGAGAGAGAAAGAGAGAGGTGAGGCATAAAGAAATGTTTAATGTGTGTCCCAAATGTTCAAGCAAGCATGCATCCATTTATCATTTTGGGTCACAGCCACTGATAGATTTGTTGGCTGGAATTTTGGTCACTCATGACTGATTGAATTGCCAGCTACTAGATTAAAAGCTAAAATTTAGGCCTACAAATTTTACAGGTTATTTTCTTTTGGTATGACTCTCGCTTTTGGGATGGTAGGTCCCTGCTTCGAAACCATCTTTGTTTGGCGCGAAAGGTACTTGGGAAAACTCTTTTCTCACATTCTCTCACCGCCCTCAGTTAAATCACATTATATGCATAATGATAATGTCTCGTCCTGCATAACATATCTCTCTTGGTTAGGCACTCCTTGTAACGTGCTTTGAGCACATTTGGTGTGTAATTCACTATATAAAAGCTCAAAGCTATTTTTAACTACAAAAAAAATAAAAAAAAAAAATATGAGATGACTGTGTCTCGTCCAAAACGACGCTTTCTTATCTGTCGGACCTTCTAAATCGTTTTGATCCTCCGATACCCCTGAGAGATAGTAAACAATTCCTTCTTCGTGCGTCTAAGAATGACTCAAAAACATATGTTTATAGGGAATTTTCTGCCCTTAATGTCCTGGTTTTACTTCCATTAGACATAAGAAGAGATGACAAGTCGTTAGTTTTAAGTATCATTACTTTCAACATAGCAATGGTAGTGCGGCTCCTATGGAATGAAAGAACAAAGTAAACTTTAGAAATCGTATATGAATGGAGCAAGATAACAAACAGTAAACTTGAACCAGACAGCAAAGACTACTTAAAAGTTATAAAAAGGAAAACAATGTAGTATAGTTAACTCACGCAAACAGACGAATAGTAAATTAACGTCTCATTCTAATACAGGTGGCTCAGAAAAACTGCTCCCTGTCTGGAGATCTCCAACCACTTTAAAATCTTACCTAAAAAGTTAAAATTCTCATGGCAAAAAAGATCAGATTTTACATTTATGTTGATTTGGATTGTTAATGAAATTTTAGTTATTTTACAAAGCAATCGAAAACATTGGGGTGTGTGTTTACATCGAAGATGTAGGGGGTTTGATAGTTATCATGAGCAAAAGTAAGTTCACTTTCGTTTGAACTATCATAATATTGAGTACAAAACTATGATTATCATTATCATTTTAATACATCATCGTAAATCTCATTCACTTCTCTATCCAATGGGACGGGGTAAGCAACATTTGATAGATATCTTTGGATATGATGCTACTCTGCGACAACGTGCTCTGTTCCAGATCCAACAGCCCAGCAATCCAATCGCCGATGAATGATCAGAGAAATCAGAAAATGGAGGACGATTCAACCCGGAATGAAATTTAGCACTTTGCATTCTGAGTCACTTTGAACCCCTTGAGTTATCTGAATCCGCATATTATATAATTCAAAATGATACATTATGTTCTTGAAAACTTGGTTCACAAAATGAAAGTTTTAACTGAATAATGAATATAACAGTTTCAATAAGCCACCGAAATCAAATAAAATGTTGTTGTGTTATTGATTTGAATAAAGCTAAAATGTTAAATGTTTAATTTGTTGTTGTTGTGTATGTTTTTATTTTGGTTAAATTCTTGTACAGTTATTGACTAAAGACTTGCATAACATACCTAGTTTTTTTTAATATATTGTCTTCATACTTTTCTTCTTGTTGTTAAGGCGCTTGAACCAGGACAAGGGAACAGGTTCGTATCCAAATGGAGCACAGTCAATTTCTTCTTACAAAATATGCTTTCGATAAACTTTAAAATGGATGGATATAAGATACTTTTTAAACATTTAACCCCCTCCCCCCTCCCCCCCCCCCCCGATTTAAGCTCCCAAACCCCTTTCATCCTTCCTTTCTTTCTTGAGCTTTAATATCGCGCCATATAATATCCACTAAACGTATTCAAGGCGCTTTACAAGGCGCCCCTAGCCAACATGTAGAACAAGACATGACGCTTGTTGGCGATATTACATTTTTTTCCGACAGAGACAACGCTGGCAACGATCAGGTATTCATTTTACACCTGAGTATGGTGATCCAATGTGAGTAAAGAGCCTTTTCCAAGAATTCAACTATGCACCGCTCAGAGCAGGAGTCGAACTCGAACTCTAACCCAGGACCTGTCCGATCCGAAGGCGATTGCCATACCACTAGAACGCATAGCCGCACGTTGAAGGATTCCATCCAGGGCTTGAGAAAACAGATGTAAAGGGGTTGAAGGCAAAGCAGGGATCTCCCAGACTCTCAATAGAATTAAAGGGCCTTTATCTCTATGAGAAAAGATGCGACTCTGGTGGACTCTGAAAAAAACACGTATTTTGAAAATTTGGCCAGAAAATTCCTCCTTCAAATATCGATTGATTAAAATGAACCCCATCTTGCCAAAAACTCTCAAACCTGGAACTTCACGTTCAGGTTAAAATTTGTGTTTTTTGCAGTTTGTTTTTTTAAGAGTAGAGTAGGATATGAATGATGAAACTTAAAAAAGGACCCTTTATACTTTCATTACACGTATATGCTCCATCTCCCCCTTTTTGGGGAGATTTCATGTTTAAAGATTGTCTTATTGAGTGAATAAGTATGATACCTTATTCAGTCCCCTGATTAGTAACGGAATAAAAATAACCTGAGTCCCCTCATATAGATAGAATGCGCTTGGCCAAGGAGTTCACAACATTGCCATCCGGAAGTATAACGGACCAACACACAAACTCTGTGTAACCATGAACTTTTATAGTCTGGTTAATACAGTTTAGTGAGAACAACTCACAAACGCGGATGGCAAAAACAATAACAAAGGCCTGAGTGACGTCATCTTCAAACTATCTATAGGTCCGGTATCTCAGTGTTGAGGCTTATTGCTGTCGATGTATTTTGCGATCTGTGAGTTTTGTTCACTCGTAAAAATCAACAAGGCTTTTTAATTATTCTTTCAAGATGAGTCCTCAGAATGGTGTTGACTGTAAGGTCAAAGGCCAAATAGTGTTTATTTTAAATATTTTTTAAATAAAATTTATTTTGCCTCATTTATTTTCCTAAAAAACACCCTCCAATAGTTTAATTTCGGATTTGAGCAATCATTATATTATTGCAAAATTTTAAAAATGGAAAAGAAGAAATATCAATAGTATCATGTTAAATAAATAGAATTTAATTTTCTTTAGTTTTCTTTTCTCTTTTGTGACAATTTCGACAATCACGTTTTAATCTCCGTGATTCAAAATGTCACAGAAAGCAAGAAGCGGCTATTTTATTGGTCTATATTATTTGGATAGACATTAATTACATTATTGCGTGAAAATGTTATTACAGGATAATTTATCAACAGATAACAGGAAATCTTTGTAATTCTATATTTAGAAGCACTTTCTGTGGACAATGGATGGACCGGATTCGTCATACTCTTGCTTAGAGATCCACATCTGTTGGAAGGTGGAGAGGGTAGCAAGGATGGAGCCTCCGATCCATACGGAGTGTTTACGCTCTGGTGGGGCAATGATCTTGATCTTCATGGTGGGTGGGGCAAGGGCTGTGATTTCCTTCTGCATACGGTCAGCAATACCTGGGAACATGGTGGTACCACCAGACAGAACAGTGTTGGCATACAAGTCTTTACGAATATCAACATCACACTTCATGATGGAGTTGTAAGTGGTCTCGTGGATACCAGAAGATTCCATTCCAATGAAGGATGGCTGGAACATGGCTTCGGGGCAACGGAATCTCTCGTTTCCAATGGTGATGACTTGGCCATCAGGCAATTCGTAGCTCTTTTCAAGAGAGGAGGATGTGGCAGCAGTTTGCATTTCTTGTTCGAAGTCAAGGGCAATGTAGCAAAGTTTTTCCTTGATGTCACGGACAATTTCTCTCTCGGCTGTAGTGGTGAATGAGTAGCCTCTCTCTGTGAGGATCTTCATGAGGTAATCTGTGAGATCACGACCAGCTAGATCCAATCTGATAATAGCATGAGGAAGGGCATAACCTTCGTAGATGGGGACTGTGTGGCTGACACCATCCCCAGAGTCGAGGACAATACCGGTGGTACGACCAGAGGCATACAGGGAAAGCACGGCTTGGATGGCGACGTACATGGCTGGGGTGTTGAAGGTTTCAAACATGATTTGGGTCATCTTTTCTCTGTTGGCTTTGGGGTTAAGGGGAGCCTCTGTAAGGAGGACAGGGTGCTCTTCGGGGGCAACTCGGAGCTCGTTGTAGAAAGTGTGATGCCAGATTTTCTCCATGTCGTCCCAGTTGGTGACAATGCCGTGTTCGATGGGGTATTTGAGGGTGAGGATACCTCTCTTGGACTGAGCTTCATCACCAACATAACTGTCTTTCTGGCCCATACCAACCATCACACCCTGGAAAGAGAATCAGAATAACAAATGTAATGGCAAGTAATTCAACGATATACAGATAAGTAAAAGCCTTGTCTATGCTATATATTGGTTGCTTGTTTTATGCTTTGTTTATAATTTAGTTATGTTTTTGGATATTCGAGTATTCCCATTACTCTATTCTTTTGAATTTCTTTTGCTTTGTTCTGTTTTTGTTTTGTTTTGTTTTTTGCTTTTTGTTGTTGTTTTTTTTTTTGTTGTTGTTATTTTTTGTTTGTTTGTTTTTTGTTTTGTTTTTTTGTTTGTTTTGTTTTTGTTTTTTTTTTTGAATTTTGTGACGTCTGTGAATTTTGTTTGCGTGAAAGTGTCGATAACAATGGTTTGCACTGATTATAAAGTTGTTCTATGCCAAAGTAATTGTAAAAATATGATTTGAGTTAAATCTATCAATAAAATCACTGTTGGCGAAAAATCTTATCCTTTTCATAACGTCACATGTTTAACCAGTTAACTGACGTGCTCTGGAAAAGCTCGGAAATAAAAATTCGGTCAAATACCTCATCTTTCTGATATCGATCGATTTGAATGACCCTCATCTTGGCAAAAACTCTCAAACCTTCCCAGGTTCGCGATTTAAATCGATCAATGTGTGTGTGTGTGTGTGTGTGTGTGTGTGTGTGTGTGTGTGTGTGCATGTGTATGCGTGTGTTGTTTTTACTATCAAAATGGGATTTTGTAGTTTCATTTCATTTTCGTGCTCGGCAGCGTTTTAGTTCAGATTAAATGTGTTTCATATTTCCATAAATAATCAGAAATGAGCATAATACGCTTCCGACTTCTTTCTCTCCACCCCTCCCTAGTGCGGGGCGGTCCTTGGCAAGCTTAAGGACCACGGTCCTACGGTCCTTGGGAAATGAAGACCGCAATGACCGGTCCTAGGACCGGTCCTTTTCAACATTGAACATTCCTGAGAGACTGTTGGAAATTCGAACCGGTTTGACCTTTGAGACCGTGGGATCGTTCATTCTTGAACCGTTAAAGACCGCTACATGATGAGAACCGTGGTCTACAGGAGTAAAACACACGGAGTAGTCACACTCATTTCAAATTGTAACCTAATTAGAGAAGAGGGGTGATGCCTTCTTTATTTGCTCACCGTACTTCATTGTTACTTCGATGATTTAATAAAATTTGAAATTTATCCCCATTAACGGAGATAATGGCATCGCCCAAGGCGTTGATCGAGTTGTTCGTGGCGTTGATACACACACGCAACTCCTACCCCCCCCCCCCCCCCCCCTCCCCACACACACACATTAGAAGGCAGCGAGCATTGAATAGTAAGAGAGAGACGTGAAGTTATAATAAGAGGGGGTGGATGAGGTAATAAGAGGGGTCGATGATGACTTTTCGCCAGATCTAACAAACTCAGCTACCCATTCATTGCTGAGTAGATAGGGATTCAGAAAAAACTCGACTGCACCCGGGATCGATCTCTGGCCCTTTGCGTATAAAGAGAGTGCTCTATCAACTGAGCTATCGGGGTCCCCAAATATTCTTTTGGACTTTTTAAAATTCAGACGTTATAACTGGGTTTTTTGGAAGGAAGAAACTAATGAAACTCATATTATTTGATTAGTAAAAACACCAAACGAAATTTTAATATCATTGTATTATTTTAAATGACAACACTGCGATAGAAAGGAGTGGCGACAAGAGATGGACAAAAGAAAACAAAAAATCGGATTTGCTACTTGCTAGGTTCGAGACACACACACACACACACACACACACACACACACACACACACACACACACACACAAACACACACATCTTTAGTAGTCACATACATTTCAAACAATAACCCATTAGAGAAGAGGGGTCATGCCTTCACCATAGATCATTGTCATTGCGATCATTATGGTGTAGTAAATTTTGAAATTTACCCCGTATAATGGAATCGTCCAAGGCGTGCGCCTCCTGTTCCCCCCATCTCACACCCGAAAGGGCGGTTTGCGGAGTGGAGGGAGGTGGTCGTCTGCCTCTATGGTCGTCTGTGTCGTTTAGTGTATGGCAAAGGGGGTGGGTGCGATTAATTAAGTGGGATGGGTGGTGATTGGTGGAAGATAGGCTACCGAGGCAACGAATCGCTGGGGAAGTAGTAGGCTATAGAAGTGAGGACCGTCGCCGGTCTTCCCCTATGGGACCGGTCTCCGGTTCACAGCTAAAAGACCGTGGGACCTCCGGTCCAGACCGGTCTTCAGCGCGGCACTACCCCTCCCCCCTCCCCCACCCCTTTTTGCGCTTGCTCGCTAATGAGAATTTATCAATGACATTGATAGTTTACAACCTATATCTTATATCGTAACTATAAAAAGCATGCATATAACAATGTAATGTAATGATCGATAAAGTAAAGACATTCAATACATTTTACCAGCCGTCTTTTGACAAAGTAATTAATTATCTTCATTTTGATCAGAACTTTAGACTTTTCATATCAATTTAAATTAGATCACCTTCAATACCGTATGTCTACAGTTATAATCCTAACACTTCGATTCGAACTCTCAAGTTGGATGGTTTATGACTCGTCATCATTCGTCGACAGTAAAAGCTTTCTATCTTAATTGAAAAAAAGCGTTTTGTCAGAGCATAGAAGCATTGGAGTAACTTAATATTATAATATGATATTGCTTGACAGCCTTGTGGGCGATGGATCCGACGTGAAATGGAGAATAGATAGTATGCGCTTGGCTAAGAAGCTCACAACATTGTCATCCGGAAGTATAACGGACCAATCGCAAAACTACATTGGTTTATGTTTTTATGTTTATTCGAGGGTGAGTAATTTTTTTTTTTAATATATGGGCATTTATAAAGCGCAAATCCAATAAACGTGCTCAATACGCTTTACAGGGGGTCCCTGACCACAACTTAACATGTGAGACGAGACATGTTACAGCGATATTACATTTTTTTCGACAGACAACGCTGTTTTATGGCCAAGTATTCATTTTACACCTGAGTACGGTGACATAATGTGAGTAAAGAGCATTTTCCAAGAACTCGACAATGCCCTGCTCAGAGCGGGATTCGAACCCTGGACCCTCCGATCCGAAAACCACAGATCCGAGAAAATTTTTGTCTAACTCTAACTTACGAAAACCAAAATGTCATATTTCTATTATTTATATTATTAAAATCAAAACATGGTGGATGTTTTTCCCAGGGATACATGATTCCGTTTTGAGGCGAAGGGTTACATTTTACCGGATGGGCCGACGGCATAGTTATGTTTAATCTTTTGATGCGTCACGAACAAGATAGCACAAGCAGTATCTAATGCTGACCTAGCTCATTTCAACCATAACATGTGAAGCATGAGCTCAGGCGTGACGATGGTCCAGTTGAGTCTATCATTAGCTCCAGGTTGAAAAAAAGTGTAGGTTCAATGCGTGATCTAAATGTTGAACTATTTTCCGAAGCCAACGATGTACAAGTAGATACTGCATTTAATCAGCTAACTGCAGTACTCGTGAATAATACATATATTTATTTTAATTGGCTAGAATACTCATCCTTCCAATATCGATTTATTTAAAGACCCTCATCTTAGAAAAAATTCTCAAACCTAGGACCAGGTAAGTTTTTGCCAAGATGAGGGTCTTTTTAATCGATCGATATTGGGAAGGACCGGTTGTCTGGCCAATTTATTAAATACTTGGTTTGTTTTTGTTTTTTTCCAGAGCACGGCAGAGTTAACTGGTTAAGCTTTTAAAAAGAATTCTTCCATCCATCAGCCTGTCCATTCTGGCTAGGAAACTTTGACTTAAAATACCCATGAATTAAATGTATTCTTCATTTGTCATCAACAATTAAAAAAAAAGCGACAACTTTATTCTATGGTAACAGTGGCTCCTTAGGTGAAAAAAATGAAAAGGTCATTAAACTCAAATCATCATTTATTAATTTAATTGAAATTTCGAAGCCGCTTAATCTTATCTTATTCAAATCTATATCATTACTTAACGTACACCACAAACACACACACACACACCCACACCCCACCACACCACACACACACACGAGCAATAATAAACGCAGTCATTTAACATGTTAAACATTAGACACGGAGGGAAGAGAAAACTAAATAATAATAATAATAATAATAATAATGATAATAATAATAATAATAATAATAATAATAATAATAATAATAATAATGTTTTCACAAAATGCGTTAACGAACCTGATGGGGTCTTCCCACGATGGATGGGAATACAGCACGGGGAGCATCATCTCCAGCAAAACCAGCTTTGCACATACCGGAGCCATTGTCCACAACAAGAGCAGCATCATCGTCGTCGAACATGTTGAATTTTTTTTTGTATGTGAGTGTTACAACAGAATAAAAAGAAATATAGTAAGATGATAAATAAATACTAGATATATCCCCCCAACGAACTGCTCAGTCCAAATGACAGCACAATGCAATAAACGTCCTCTTTATATATAATGGTAAAAGCACACACTGCCGGTGTCAGTCGTGCGTGCAAGTACTCATTGGGAATGACATTGGCTACTTATTATCAGCTAGTGGTAGAACAAGATAACAAAAACAACATAGGGAGGGCATGGAGAAATAATTGAGGACGGGGGGGGCTAAATTAAAAAACAAACAAAAATGAACATAATTGTCGGTGTTCATAACGGTAGACCGCGATATCCGCGAGCGAGAGATTTAAATTGCCGAATCAACAGAATTAGAATATAATATAGCGTAACGATAAGTGTATGCGTGTCAGTAAGGCTTGTAAGGGATTTCACCTGTATACCCGACTATAAAAGTTCATTTACCGATTTTGGTCCGCGATGGCAATGTTTTGAACTTTAGCAAGCGCTCCTTGGCTAAGAAGCTCACAACTTTTGCCATCCGGAAGTATAACGGACAACACACAAAACTATGTGTAACATTGAACGTTTATAGCCTGGTTAATACAGTTTAGTGAGAGTTACTCATAATCGTGGATGGCAAAAACAATAACAAGACCTGAGTGACGTCAACATCAAACTATCTATAGTAAGTAGCCGGTAACTACTCGCTATTCATAACCACTACTGAGCAAAAGAGAAATTTAGGAAAAAAAACAAAAATCTCAAAATTAAATTTTCCTAGTTTTTTTTTCTTTTCAGAGGAGGTATTTTGAAATGTGGTACGAGATACATGAATCAGCGGACAACTTATTTTCTTGAAGAAGACCGAAAGGAAGAATAATTTTGCAACAACCTATTTTAGCGACATATTGGACATCAGTCGACGACAAACACCGACCGCGCCTGTAATATTCAAGCGCAGCACCGGTTATCGTCACGCCTCATTCTACGAGTTAAGTGTTGATAGTGGCTTGGGACCCCTTGTAATGCGCTTTGAGCACATTTAGTGCATATTCTGTTACATAAAAGCTCATTTATTTTTTTTAAGTATTTCAACACCAGAAGTACTCACACGCCGGGCCTGGTTGCCGGCTTCGCTGCTCGCACCCAGGTAGTAGCCGATGTCACAGCACTTGGCAAATGTTCCAGTGCCCGTCAGTTCTGTCTTAAACTAACAGAATCCTTTATATATATATATATATATATATATATATATATATATATATATATATATATATATATATATATATTTTTGTGTGTGTGTGTGTGTGTAAAAAGGTTCTAGCCAGCATGAAGAATACAAAGTACCGATTTTCTATGTTAAGAATCAATGTTGCTAGGCGGTCGTGACATCAGACTATTGAATCCAATTGTCAAACACTCTTAAACCCGAGACTTCTGAGGTCGATTCATATAGGGAGTAAAATGTCTCAGTCAGTCTGGGGTTAACGAAATTCTGACGAGTTGTTTTTAATTATTAACCATCAATATTGATGACATTAGTCTAAGTATAATATTCATCCATTGCGCCCGCCATCTCACCAAAACACAAATTAAATCTACATATTATGATATTAAACGTTTATTGTCTGGTTGGAGGAACAATATTGCGGACTAACCCCCATCTGTTAACTGAACTCCTTAACTCTCTCCTTACCAGCAATTTTCAGGATTTTCCCCAAAACTTCACACCCAACTAGCACAAAAATATATCTTTTATCACTCAAACGCAATAGCAGTAGATATCTAAGTTTTTGCGATAAATAATTTCTTTAGTAAAACATGCTCTACAACACACTGCCCCATTTTCTTTAAATTTTATGATGTACAAAAAAAAAATTGAATAAAAAAAAGGTTGTATCGTAACGAATGCGACGATTATCCTATTGTTGGTAAGGAAATGGTTAAGGAATAGGCCTTGTCAAAATTAGATATATGAACTGAAATAATATGGAGGAAATAAACATTTCAAAGTATTTCGTGATCATAAATAATTTAAGAAATAAAACGTAAGATTCCCATTTCGTACATCTCATCATCAAGTCGCATTACAAATGTTATCCATTTAATACAATGGCATTCTATACGATGAAACAACGAAAAACGATTAATGTTGGTTGTGTGTGTGTGTGTGTATGTGTGTGTGTGTGTGTGTTTGTGTGTGTGTGTGTGTGTGTCAAAACGATAAAAAACAAAGATACGTATAGAATGAAATTAAAAATGACGAGCTCATTATAAATGGCATTTTTAAAACTGTGCTTTATACTAATTTCAATAATGAAAATATGACGAACGAAACACGTGTTTTATATTGTTTTGTTATAATTATAATACTCCCATATTTAAAATTGACTTCTAATGACATTTGACTTTTTTTTTAAAAAGATGTAATATTTAACGGAGAGATAACGGATGTGTAACGAAATGACATACATAGTTCTGTGTTGACAGCGACCTCCTAATTCAAGGGTCGTTTAGCTGATGACATAATGTGCACGAATACCTCTATGGGGTCGTCATTCCTCACATTGTTTTGAGTCTAAACTTAAAATGGCGGTAGAAAAATGCATTACATTCAAATGATATTTTATATCATATTATAAAAACGAGCCATTCCAACCAAGAGAGTAATAGCAAGTTAACGAAATCGACGTCGAACGACGAACGACGAGCAAGAAGCCCCCAAATCTGTCCTTTGACGTCATCACACGACATCCAGTATTACGATGTAGTAGTAGTTGTTGGTTGGGATGCGAGTCCGGCTTCAACGAATAAACTTCACTGATAAGTGACAAGTGTGATCTCTAGGAATCATATCGGAAAGGACCGTGTGCTGAAAATTGATTTTAAAGCTCAATGGACCATTACTGTATGAGTTTAATTTTCCCCGCTTTTATAATTTATAATATCCTTTCTCTTCAAAAGAAGTTTCAGAAACTTAATACAAGTATGATCCATATATGGATATAAATTCAATTTTAAGCATTTAACTGTCGTACTCTGGAAAGAAAAGGTATTTGAAAATTGGGCTAGAAAACTCGTCCTTAAAATATTGAACGATTTAATTGACCCTCATATTGGCAAAGACTGTCAAACCTGGGACCTCGATTTAAATAACTCTCATTTTGGCAAAAACTCTCAAACCTGGGACCTCGCGATGTCTCAAGTGTGACAGTTTTTGCCAAGATTAGAGTCATTTAAATCGATCGATATTTGAAGGATGAGTTTTCTGACCAAATTTTTTAAAACGTGTCTTTCCAGGGTACGGCATTCAACTGGTTAATTACCCTTACATTGTGCCGATTTGAGATGGTGGATCACATTGCTCACTTGATGAACGCGGTGAAATGTAATGGTAGGTAAGAGCGAATCCCGTCTGTAAAAGGTTAATGAAATGGATTTTAATTGTGCAGTAACAATCACTAGACAATACATTTTTTTCGACACGAAAGTAAACAATGAGACACTTAGTAGAAATTAAAAATTAAAAAACAAAGACAAATTTGACACACTGGTGTCACGAGCTTGTTATCGCTGGTCAAGCCAGCAAAATATAGACGGAACGAGTTTGACATCACTCAGCTCTTTGTTATTGTTTTTAGACAGCCATTTTAATGATTATTACTCACTTAATTATATCAATCTGACTATAAACGTGTAAGGTTACTCATAGTTTTGTGCGTTGGTACTCATAGTTTTGTGCGTTGGTACGTAATATTCGGCTTGTGGATCTTATGAGTTTTATACCTAAACGCACAGTATTAATAACGCACGAGCCGAGACATCTACAATTTGCCATTATAACCTCTTTTTTTTTTCAAATAAAGACAGCGCTGTTATGGGCCATACTCATTTTCGACATGAGGTTGGTGAGTAGATGCGAATAAAGATCTTTTCCAGAGACTCAACTTTGCGCCGCTCACGGTGGTATTTGAACAATTGGCCTAAAGTTCACATAATTCGAGTGTCACACCACTAGACCACAAAGGCACACAGCAGTGCGACATGTTCTTTGTAACAGAGCCATTAAAAAAAAAAAAAGAACGTGAGTATTTACATATATAGCGCAATATCCACTAAACGTGCTCAACGCGCTTTATAAGGGATCCCTAGCCAACAGCAACACTTAACATTTAGGACGAGGCGTGATGCTTGTAATGCGATATATTTTTTTCTGATAGCCACAACGCTATTAACAACCAGGTACTCATTTTACACCTGAATACGATGAGAGAATGTGAGTAAAGAGTCTTTTCCAAGGATCCAACAACGCGCCACTTAAAGCGGGACTCGAACCCAGTACCTTCCGATCAGAGGGCGAATGTCATATCATTAGACCACAAAGCCACAAATTTAAAACTACAAAGACTTGAGATAACATACGTGTCCATGTTTGGATTCGAACGCTCGACATTCACGTCCACATATGAAGACTATCCCACTTACCACAATGATTGCCACTTTTGATTTGCTCTGTTTTTGTTTTTGTTTGTTTTATTTTTGTTGTTTTTGGTTTTGTACTTTTTTTCGTTTTGAAGAAAAAAAAAATAAAACTCCGCACAATCAGAGAAATAGGAATGCAGATGATTCATTCTAATGTGTTAGATGATATGCGTCGAAGTAAAATCCTCACAACATCCGCCAGCCATATTTAACATACCAACATACAAAACTGTGTATAACCTTCAACGTTTATGTTTTAATTGATATAATTTTAGTGAGAACTTATCGCTAAAAGACTGTTTAATAACAAAGAGCTGAGTGACGTCAACTTCGTTCCTTCCATACATTCCTGCAAACAATTCGGACAGGCTTACAGGAATAAAAAAAAGGAGGATGTCCCCTTTATTTGTCTTCCCTCTTTCTGCCGTACTCTGGGAAAACTCATATTTTAAAATTTGGCCAGAAAATTCGTCCTTCAAATATATACATACTTATTATTTTCTAATATATTTTTTAAAAATCAAGACACTAATATGAGCGGGATAAGACATTTATGAGTTATTTTCATAATACTTATTTCGGGGACAAAGTTACACTTTGAAAAGTTTGGTAATTTTATCCAGGCTATTTTTCATTTTTTTTAAATTAAATATTTGGCATTTTTTTCTAAATTATCTGGCAATCCCTAACATGGGGCGTTACACGGGATTGCTCTTTGACTCTTTGTTGACAAAAACTTTATTACAGGTATCTTACAGTGCACAGAACAGTACTGTAGTAGTTTCAAAAAGTGGCCTGTTAAATCTTGTCATGTTACCGGTAGGCAGGCAATCCAGTACCCATTCTGAACATTTCCTTTTTTTTTTTTTTTTTTGGTAATAGGATGTGTTTGGTTGTAGAGACAAGGAAGAAATATGGATTAAGCATGAGGAAGAGAATCGTAGAACTAGGAATGTTCAGCTCCAACTTTGTAATTTACATAACGATCTTTGATTCCATAAAACTTGTTTTAAACGAGTTCTGGTTTTCAGAACTAGTATATAAATGAATTTAAAGCATTATTTCAATGCAATGGGGACAAATTGATAACATCTAAATGTACTTAAAATATCGACTACGTTTTTACATCAGAAACCCATGACTTTTTTTCCAGTTCTAAGTTGTCAGGTCTGAGAGATTAAAGTAGCACGTAAATTATAACACCAGAATGTGCCCATCCTGAAACTAGCTTGACAAAATCAAGTTTTCAGTAAATCAAGACATTTTCTCGATGCCGCGGTATAAGAGATATTTATTATTTCCATTTCTGTATGTGCTCATTTTAGTAAGAAAAAAATGATACATGGAAAAAACATTTTTTTAAATTTTTTGGGTTTAATTTTGTTGTTTATTCTCTTGTCTTGTTTCAATGGGATTTCTTTTTTAGGGGAATGAGGGTTTGAGTATTTGTTGTTGTTCGTTGTTTGTTTGTTTGTCCGTTTGTTTATTTGGATTTTTTTTGTGTGGTTTTTATTACTATTTTTTTTTTCTACCACGCTCGTTTTACATTTTTTCTATAAATTACTTGGAACTGTTTACCCTTACTCTTATTGTACTCGGTGCGTGTATTTGCAAAACAGGATGCATATCGCAGTCGTTTTATAATTCACTTCTCGCTGCATGCTTTTTACGCGTGTTTTTTTGTATTGAAATAACTTGTCATTAAGTTAACCCGTTAACTGCCGTACTCTGGAAAGACGCGTAAATTGTAAAATGTGGCCAGAAAACTCGGGCGTGGATAGATCCATGTTTCAGAGTTTTTGCCAAGATAAGGTCATTTAAATCGATAGATATAATTTAATTTGAAGGATGAGTTTTCTGCCCAAATTTTTAAATACAAGTTTTTCCAAAGTAAGGCAGTTAACTGGTTAAGAGGCATTTAATTTGTATTAGACTTTTGTAAAACTTCCTTTTCGGGAAAAGCTCTGAATTTGTCAGCATTGCAAATGTATGTTATATGAAAAGTCGAAAGAATGCTTTTTCAATAAATTTCGATTTGTTGCCACGAGACAGGACTCGCAGAAGAGACCGATAGATTGGAAGCCAATGATCATGCAAGACCACAGAGCCATAAAGGAACATTAATTGATTAATCAGTTAAGTGCCGTACTCTTGAAAGACACGTCTTTAAAAAGATGGCCAGCAAACTCATCCTTCAAATATCGATCGAGTTAAATGACCATCATCTTGGCAAAACTCTCAAATCTGGGACCTCGCGACTCGCGAGGTCTTCCTTAGTCTCGGGTTTGAGAGTTTTTGCCAAGACGAAGTTCATTTAAATCGATAGATATTTAAAGGACGAGTTTTCTGGCCAAATTTTGAAAAAAAAAACCCGGGTATTTCCAGAGTACGGCACTTAATTGATTAACAAATTAAATGGTTGGGTGGGGTCTTCTGACTCCCGTGTTGAAAGGTCAATGCGTCTTATATCCCTCTTTAGGTTATCTGTTATCCCTTTCCATATTGCTATCTCTGACTTTGTTCTGGATCGAGATTGTTTTGTTTTGTTTCTTTTTAAACATTATTTCCCGGTCCTGGCTGGGATCCTTAGCTAGGAGAAAAGCACTCAAATGTATGGTTCTTTTTTCTTCTTCTTTTTTTTTATTTAGAGAGAGAGAAGGGGTAGAGAGATAGATAGATAAATAGATAGAGAGAGGAGAGAGGAGAGAGAGAGAGAGAGAGAGAGAGAGAGAGAGAAAGAGAGAGAGAGAGAGAGAGAGAGAGAGAGAGAGAGAGAGAGAGAGAATTCTCACCATAAACCAACTCTCTGTTATGTACCATTATAGTTAAGTTTTTAATATTATAAGTATAGTGTATATTTCTAGGCATTTGAATGTATCCTTCGTATCGGAATCCTTTGCTTGTGCCTGGATAGGACTTCTGTCCAAATAGGCACATTGATGGAATATTCTGTTCCCTATTTGAACAGGTGTCCTTTGTCTTGCTTTTTCTTGTGCGCTTTTAAATTTAATGTAGATACAACTTTTCCTCAATATCATGTTCCCTGTAACTGGCGCTGTAAAATAAACCAGAACAAGAAAACAAACAAATAAATGACATGTTTATAGTAGTAAAGAAATTGACGTCACTCAGCTCTTTGTTATTGCTTTTAGACAACCATTTTGGTGATTAGTTCTCACTAAATTCTGTCAAACACAAAAAACGTTCGAGGTTGCATATAGTTGTGTGTTTTTGATACGTTGTATATGGCTGGCTGATGTTGTTAGCATTTTATCTATACGCATAGCATCAATACAGGTATTATTGCTGCTGTGCGTTTAGCCAATACATTCACAAAATCAGCCAGCCGTATATAACATACCAACACACAGAACTATGTATGACCGAAAACGTTTCTAGTCTGATAGAATATAGTGAGAACTACTAGAAGGAACGAAGTGGACGTCACTCCGCTCTTTGTTATTGCTTTTAGACAGCCATTTTGGCGATTGATTCTCACTAAATTCTATCAATCAGACAAAAGATAGAATGAAGATTAAGTCACTCAGGCCTTTGATATTGGTTTTTTTGTGGGGTTTTTTGCCATCCAGGTTTATAAGTAATTCTCACTAAACGGTGTTACCCAGACTATAGATAGTTCGAAGATGACGTCACTCAGGCCTTTGTTATTGTTTTTGCCATCCGCGTTTGTGAGTTGTTCTCACTAAACTGTATTAACCAGACTATAAAAGTTCACGGTTACACTGAGTGTGTGTTGGTCCGTTATACTTCCGGATGGCAATGTTGTGAACTCCTTGGCCAAGCGCATTCTATCAAAAGATCGTATGCGCTTGGCTAAGGAGCTCATAACATTGCCATCCGGAAGTATAACGGACCAACACACAAAAAAGTGAATGTTTATAGTCGGGTTAAAACAGTTCAGTGAGCATTACTCATAAACGCGGATGGCAAAAAACAATAACAAAGACCTGAGTGACGTCATCTTCTAACTATCTATACACGTTCAAGGTTACACATAGTTTTGTACCTTGGTCCACTTCCGGCCAAGCGAACACTATAGATAGAATGAAGTTGACGTCACTCTTGCCTTTGTCTTTTGCCATCCGCATTTATGAGTAAGTCTCACTTAATAGTATTAACCAGACTATAAAAGTTCATGGTTACACAGAGTGTTGTGTGTTGGTCCGTTATACTTCCGGATGGCAATATTGTGAGATTCTTAGCCAATCGCATACTATCTTTACACGTTTAAGGTTACACAGCTTTGTGTGTTCCGGTTCGCAGACGTCACTCGGCCCTTTGTTATTATTTTTAAACAGCCTGTTAATGATTAGTAATCACTAAATTATATCAGTCAGTCGATAAACGTTAAATATTACAGTTTTGAATGTCGGTGTGTTTAATCTGGCTGGTGGATGTTATTTTACCTAAACACATAGCATCATTATCCACAGATTCCCAGTTCTCTGTCTGCTTGCTTCACAACGTATAATTTCTCTTTCACTCCAACTGGCCACATTGATTTCAAAGTTTCGTTTTGCACTGAACTTGCCCCCTTTGCTATTCGACGTCTTTGGCACTCTTACAATATTTACCAGTTTTACTCAGATACCCTTTCACTTCTGAATCGAATGGTACTTTCGCCATCATTTAAATACATCTGGTCCAGAGTCACCCATTACCCATCGATCATTATCGATGGGTAATTTTCCAATCTGCCTATAAATCACATCATAGCACTGAAACTGCCCTTTTAAAAGTATGCACTGATATTCTTAATAGTATTGACAAAAATCATGTCTGTTTATTGACTATGTTGGACCTTTCGGCTGCATTTGACACCATTGATCACGAGATACTTATTAAACGATTAAAAATTACTTTTGGAATTAGAGACACTGCGCTTAGTTGGTTTAAATCATACCTAACATCAAGATCTCAGTCGGTTCTGATCGATGGCGCAGTATCAGAAACATTTCCTCTAAATTACGGCTTTCCGCAGGGGTCTGTCCTTGGTCCTGTTATCTTTACTCTTTATACTCAACCTCTTTCGGATATTTTTGTTAAAAATAAATTAATTTCTATGCTGATGACACTCAGATCTATGTAAGCGATATCCCTAGTAATATCCCATCATTAATTACCCGTGTTGAAGACTGTATTAGAGATGTTAAATGCTGGATGGAAATTAACAAGTTAAAGCTGAATAATGAAAAGACAGAGGTGATGGTGTGTGGTAGAAAAAGTGTTTTGAAAGATGATTTTCTGAAGTTTACTCTAAATATAAATGGGTGCACAATTAACCTCTCAACGTGTGTGAAAAACCTCGGGGTAATGCTAGATCAACATATGACTATGCAGGCACAGTTTGATTCTCTATGTAGAAGTTTGACAATAGGCTTAAAAAGAATTGCTTCAGTTAGACCTTTCCTAACAAGAGAAGTAACATGCAAACTAATAACATCTTTCATACTATCTAAAATAGATTACTGTAATTCGTTAATCTCGAATGTAAGCAACGATAAAATATCACGCCTTCAAAGTATCCAGAATGCGGCTGCTAAATTGATTTTAAGAAAGAAGATAACATCCTACTCGTTGCCACTTTTGTATGAGCTGCATTGGTTACCAGTTAATGTGAGAATCGAATTCAAACTAGCAGTATTGTGCTATAAGTGCCTTAATGATCAAGCACCATTGTATATTACTGAATTTTTAGAAACTTATAAGCCAACGAGGAGTCTACGTTCTGCACTAGATTCTACAAAATTAATTGTTACAAATAAATATAAATATAAATTTTACGGCGGCAGATCGTTCAGTCACGTCGGACCTTCCATCTGGAACTCTCTTCCTAAAAGAATAAGAGAAGCGCAGCCCTTATCAATATTTAAATCAAAGTTAAAACACCATCTCTTTGTTAAAACACATCTTGATTAATGCATCTTTGTAATTTGACCCCAATATGAATGTTAATTTAGTTTATGTTATTATATCATTATTTTATATTATTTCCGTATTTGACATAGCATGTGGATGTATTATAACATATCTTGTATTAATGACTTTATGTTTAGTTATTACATTGTTGTATAATGATAATATTATGTTGATGTAGTTTGTATAATGTTTCATTTGTATAATAATGTCACTGTATTATTGTTTCGCGCATTGAGCATCACCCAGTGATGAAAATGCGCGTTATAAATGTCATGTATTATTATTATTATTATTAACCACACCTGATATCGTTGGAATGTAGCAAAAACGAAACAAGGTACACTCTCTCTCTCTCTCTCTCTCTCTCTCTCTATCTATCTATCTTAGATTTGGAGTTTCTATCTTTGCCTGCCACGGTTATGTTATATGAATGGAATTTTAATGAAATAGCATGAATAGCAAAGACAAGATCAGTAATCAGATTACAACAGTCAACTCAACGACCAACGAAAAGAATTTTTTTAAAGACGTGTCTCCACTCGCCACTCGTTTTCATGCGTCTCATTCATTCTCGCCCTCGCTATCAAACCTCGTGTTTTGCGTCTGAGCTCGCGGAGAAAAGCAAGTGGGGTGGGACGTTCGGGGCTGAGGCCATACAAGGTGACAGGACAAAAGTGGTGTGCTGTGTGTGTTGAATGAGGCCTTCGCGATCGATGAAAATATGCGGAGCGCTGTTATGACCATATATGGGAAAAGCGTAGCCAAAATCCCCCCTCGCGTTCCTAGAAAATCCGAAATGCCGGTTTCCTTATAAGGTAATCCAGGCTTAGTCACAGAAACCCCCAGATTTCCGCTACCGCTGCTCGTTCCCTATAACAGCCGTGTACCAACCGTCTTAGCTTCATTCGAGTCATTCTGCTCAAAGTAAGAAGAACTAGGAAAGAACTAATATTTCAACTTGTAATTTTTTTTGTTGTGATTCTAAATTCAAATAAAAGCCATCATCATGTGTGACGACGATGTTGCTGCTCTTGTTGTGGACAATGGCTCCGGTATGTGCAAAGCCGGTTTCGCTGGAGATGATGCTCCCCGTGCTGTATTCCCATCCATCGTTGGAAGACCCCGTCATCAGGTAAAGCAAAACTATATTAATTATTGTTGTGCATAATAAGAATAATATGCAAGTGCATTAACGTCCCAGTGATTATTATGAAAGAATAAATCGCACTAAGAATATTATAGAGTTGAGCAACATAATCATGGAACTCAAAAAATTTGACAAATCAAAGCTGGAGCATTTATATAGAGCAATATCCACTAAATTGTGTTCAAAGCGCTTTACAATCAAAATCTCCTCATCCATGTCCTGAAACTACGCAACCCTTTGTTTTCATGTTGCTACGTGGTTATGTACGACACCTGCCCTCGTCCCTCAAGGTCCCTTGAGTCCCGCGAGCTTGAAGTGCGCATTCTCTTTGTCTCACTGTGCTCGAGTGTAAAGTGATGCTTTGTATTATAGATATTGAAGTGGATCGCTTTTTGTATTGTAAATATTGAAGTGGATCGCTTTTAATTCATCTACCCTACGTTTTAATTTATCAGTCGCTGTAGACTTTGGCACCTTGTAAAGCGCATTGAGCACACAGTGGAAGTTGCGCTCTTTAAGTCTTTACACCCATAACCACCCTTCGCCATTGTGAATGGATTGAGACGTATTTGGAGGTGAAATTAACCCATGCAACTTTTTGACAAAAGTAAATGATAAAGCAAGTTGTATCTCTTCCTGTGTGAACTACGCGTATAGTCTTTTAAATTACATAATTGTATCTGCTCAAACTGCACTCTTTTGACTTACCTCGTAACTTGTGATTTTATACAAATGTACATAGGTTAGTAGATTCAGATTAGGATGTACTGTTTATTTTTATTTCTTTTTTATAATTGCACTCGCATGTCCACATTACTGTTAAATATTTAGTAATTGAATATTGGCTAAGTCGGAACAACGAGGGCTAGAGTATATCCAGTTTCGAAGATTGATTGCTATACTTTTGAATTGGATTGTCTTATTAATCACAGTAATTTTTGCCCAGTATGGCACTGTTGTCCAATCACAGCTTGGTGTTACTATTTGAAAATGGTCGTTCTGTGGGCAGCAAGAAAGTCGTTGATGAGCAACAGTAAACTTTGCATTATTTACTTTTTTTCTTAAGTGGCATTAATTGGTGATTTTTTTCTTCTTTTTTTGTCCAGGGTGTGATGGTTGGTATGGGCCAGAAAGACAGCTATGTTGGTGATGAAGCTCAGTCCAAGAGAGGTATCCTCACCCTCAAATACCCCATCGAACACGGAATTGTCACCAACTGGGACGACATGGAGAAGATCTGGCATCACACTTTCTACAACGAGCTCAGAGTTGCCCCCGAAGAGCACCCCGTCCTCCTTACAGAGGCTCCCCTTAACCCCAAAGCCAACAGAGAAAAGATGACCCAAATCATGTTTGAAACCTTCAACACCCCAGCCATGTACGTCGCCATCCAAGCCGTGCTTTCCCTGTATGCCTCTGGTCGTACCACCGGTATTGTCCTCGACTCTGGTGATGGTGTCACCCACACTGTCCCCATCTACGAAGGTTATGCCCTTCCCCATGCCATCATGAGACTGGATTTGGCCGGTCGTGATCTTACAGATTACCTCATGAAGATCCTCACTGAGAGAGGTTACTCATTCACCACCACTGCCGAGAGAGAAATTGTCCGTGACATCAAGGAAAAACTTTGCTACGTTGCCCTTGACTTTGAGCAAGAAATGCAAACTGCTGCCACATCCTCCTCACTTGAGAAGAGCTATGAATTGCCTGATGGCCAAGTCATCACCATTGGAAACGAGAGATTCCGTTGCCCCGAAGCCATGTTCCAGCCATCTTTCTTGGGTATGGAAGCCGCTGGTGTCCACGAGACCACTTACAACTCCATCATGAAGTGTGATGTTGATATCCGTAAAGACTTGTATGCCAACACTGTTCTGTCTGGTGGTTCCACTATGTACCCAGGTATTGCTGATCGTATGCAGAAGGAAATCACAGCCCTTGCCCCACCCACCATGAAGATCAAGATCATTGCCCCACCAGAGCGTAAATACTCCGTATGGATTGGAGGATCCATCCTTGCTTCCCTCTCCACCTTCCAACAGATGTGGATCTCCAAACAGGAATACGACGAATCCGGCCCATCCATTGTCCACAGAAAGTGCTTCTAGACATTTTTCATTCCATCACATCGTTTATTATCCTATCCTATGCATTTTTTCCTCTGTAATATTACTCCATTTCTGTAACTGCTTGAACATGAATGACTCGGATCATGATAGAAATGACGAAAGAATGCGTAAAACTGGCTGAGCGAATGAGATAGGATAATAAATTATGGGCATATGCCTCGGTTCATAAGGGCATTTGTTTTGTGGGCATATTTTGACGAAAGATATACGTGTGATTGGGCATGTAGTTGGTCAAACATTAGTCCATGGGCAATCGTCTTCCGGGCATTTGCTTTAAGGTGTGAAAGTACTGATTGAAAAGGTGCTCTCTAGACCAATTTGGTCTAGTCCTAACCCCAATCACAATCTCACTCGTGTACATCATGTTGATATTCTATTATTTTTTTATACACAAAAAAGTTGCAAGTTGAATTAAAAATATTAAAACCAGTTTTGACATTTCTTGTAAAATTAAAATCAAAGAGGCATTCGGACCATTATCAAATTGGAAGTCGTTACCATTTGGTTCATAGTCCAAGTGCCCGCTTAACTCCTAATCTCAAAAGTGCAAAATTATTGAGTGTCCCGTTGTCTCCGGTAAACTAAGTTGTTTACTTTTTGGGTTTGCAATGGGGCCCAATTAATTGCCGGACATTTGATACTTCTGGACTTTTGGTTATTGGAGTTATATTTCTTCGACTGTTGTTTCTTTATCTGTCGCCTCTGACCGAGTCTCGTACTCTACTCTACTAATACTAATTCTTACCAATGCTTGTGACTTGCATTGAGTGAGTCTTGCAGTCTTATTGCTGTCCTGCTCCATTCTGTTGGGGCTTCGTGTCTTTGGCTTTGACTTCTTGCTGTAGACCGGAAAGTGGTCTGCTAACTGCTTATCAAGGGATTGTCTGCTCTTAATCACAAGCGATGTTTAGAAAGAAAAGTGACCGGATGGGTGACATTGAACTCAAAACTTAGTCCTTGGGCACATTTCATCTTTAGACTCCGGTGTGAATAAGTACCCGTCTTGCGGGCACGCAAGAACTCCACTTTTACTACAAAGGGCACTCCACTTTGTAATTTTACTTTCTACAAAGGGCACCTATTTGAAATGATGTGGACAAATTGCACACGTTTACATTCGTATTCCATTTCCATGGCTTCTCCATTTTCGAACGTCCAGTTCACTTCTCTCACTCGCACCTATGCCAGAATGTTGTCTCGACTGCTCGATGTCGTAGGTAAACTACTGAACTGTTACTGAGATTTTTTTTGGTCTTAATTTCTGCAGCTTTGGGGGTCTTGTGATGACACTCGGCTCCGGACCGGAGGATCCAGGATTAGAGTTCGAGTCCCGCACTCTTGACTCTTTGAGTCTGAGCGTCGCATTGCCCTTGGAATAGTCTCTTTACTCACACTCGCATTCCCTCGCCTTGCGCCTTACTCTGGTGTAAAATCGACTGGCGGCATTTTAAGGCCTATCTATCGCCTAACGGGTGCCTTGTAGTCTTGTGTTGCCGTTGGACAGGGACCCCTGGTAACCTTGAGCATATATATGACGCATTATCTGCTACTACTAATACACGTGCACAAAGCGCTTTACAAATTTAGATGGGATCAGTTGCCAACAGAACACTAAACATGAAAGACTGGACATGATGCCGGTTACTGTTAGTATTAGTGTTATACATGCGAAATGGCTTCTTTTTTTTTTTTAAAGCCAACTGTTAACGACCAGGTACTTATTTTACACCCGAGTACGGTCAGAGAATGCGAGTAAAGAGCTTTTTTGCAAGGACTCGACTATGCGGATGCGCGCTCAGAACAGGACACTCACTCGAACCAAGGACCTTCCGGCCCGAAAGCGAGTGTGCTACCACAAAACCGCATAGCTTTGTAAAAACACTGAGCACGCTTGATGGGTATTGCGCAATATAAATGGCTCTGGTTTTTAAAGGCGACAATTGATCGGTGGTCTACTGGGGGTGAGATATCCAGGTTGCAAGTGCCGTCTATTTTTACCAACCTTTCGGCGCCCTTCTCTAACTTAAGTGTGTACTATTCGTCACGATCGAGGACATTGGATTCAGTTACGATGGAGATGAATTGCCCATCGATTCTTCTAGTTCTAGTAGTACAAATTTATATCCATCGGGCCAATCTTGCATTTGGATCAAGGTGGATTTTATTCAACCAAGTTACGCCAAACTACTTTACTACTTATCTACCTACTACTACTAGGTAGAGACCATGTTTGGTCTAGTGTATGTATACTCGCCCTTCAGATCGGAGTCCTGGTTCGAGCTTTGCTGCGCATGTTGAGTGAGTCCTTGAAGGCTATTTACTCGCATTCTCTCATCGTACTCGGGTGTAAAACGAGAACCTAGTCGTTAACAGCGTTGTCTGTGTCGATAAAAATTGTAATATAGCCTAACAGGAACATGTGTAGTGTCGTTCTACATGTTGCGTGTTGCTGTTGCTGACGGACCTGTTAAGATTTGAGCACATTAGTGTTATTGCGTTATAAACTCCTTTTTAACAGACTGCCCGTAAAGCCGATGCTGATAGATGTTTCAGTGAACCAGTTGTATCTGATCTAAAATTGGGGAGGGGAGCTTATCCTAATCTCCGATCTACATATTATTACAGTACACGCTGGATTCTATTCTATCCCGTTATCGTGAGTTGTAACCAAAAAGTAGGCTGGAATTGGAATCAGCGTGCCGCAGTCCGATGTTTATGATTCCTGGAGGAATACCGACTTGTAAATCGGTCACCAGCTAACAATCAGATGCTCATTTTGCTCAGGTCTCAGTTGGATGGGGTCCTTCGTCTTGAAAAAGGACCCGAGAACCAAGGCATTTGCCGCTGGGCGGTCGCTCAAAATGAGCGAACAAACGTGCTAAAAAGTCCTGCTCAAAGCTCAAAGTCAAACGTGATGGCGAAAGTGGAGCTCAAATCAAGTATCTCCGGATACCCATCACTGCAAAATACATAACGCACATCCTGTGGGTAATCCACCAACAACACGTATTGGAAGTGGAATCGTTAGCAGATTTGTACTTTGTTGTACTCATTCACATCGGATTCATTGAAGAATAGAAATTATGTGTTCAATTGTAGTTTTGCGTCCTCTATCATTCATCCGATCACTTACACCTCGCCTTACAATGAGGTACAATGTTTTGTTTCGTGGTAGAAGTTATAAGTAGTAGAAGTAGTATAAGTAGTAGTAGTATTATTATTAGTAGTAGTAGTAGTAGTAGTAGTAGTAGTGGTAGTAGTAGTAGTAGTAGTAGTAGTAGTAGTAGTAGTAGTAGTAGTAGTAATAGTTGTACCTGCATCATGAGTATCATTTGAGAAACATTAATTTGTTTTGGCCTGAATAATGACAAGGAGTTGTACAACACCCAGACCCTCTGCCAGTGACCATTTGACCATTGCATTGAGTCTTACACTTTTACAATTTAACATGTCAGAGCGAGTTTGAAAATGTCGCCCGACCAGTCTGGTCACTGTCACTGTCACTGACAAAGACTAGAAAATCACTTGATAGGATTTTTAAGGATTAGAAATGGAGCTGATCCCATTTCATTACGCCAAATAAAATAAGTGGCAAATTAGGGAGAAAGCGCGGGTGTAAGAGTAAGATAACGATCTGATTTGTCTGGCACTGGCACTGTTTCATATATTAAGCATGCTATTTCATACCCATTACATACGGTACCTACGGCCAAGGTGTCCATCAAGACCGTGATATTGCCACGCTGCAATGAAATTGTCAAACCAACAAAGGGACATAACTCTTGATAATACAGCTGAAATTAAAGCACTTTGAATTAGTTCCCCTATCTGACTCAATTCAAGAAATCATACTCTCCATAGTTTGTCTCCGGTAACCATTCTTTAATAGTCACACCAAAAGCGTATGTGCCGTCAAAATTTCATCAATGCCTCAAGGGGAAATAATTTTGCCTTTTCGGCTTTGGGCATCAGAGTATGTGATCAATCTTCTCAAAACGGTATTATGTCTGGGTTATCCCCCATTCTATATAAACTTTAGGATGGAACTTAACCTACGACATTCACATTTTAATAAAATGCTTTCCCTGAAGAGAATGAATTTTATTTTCTTAAATTTTGAAGATGCTAAAATTTCCAAATCCTAACCATTTTGACGTAAAACAATAATTTTCTTCACCTACGACATAATAATCCATATTATCTAATAATTAGTAGTCTATTTATTGTTCCCTCATAATCCTGTTTATTCGCCTTTATAATGCCATCCTTTTATCTCTCATTCGTCTGTAGTGTCTCATTCATCGTGTTTTGTTGACAAATGGGAAACCCAAAACGTCCTCATCATGTCCTTTTCCCTTTTATCATTGTTATTTATTCCGATATAACTTATCATTCATTGACGTGGTGGGCGGATATGATTTTGCGGCACCTGTTTTTTTTGGGGGGGCTGCCCAGTTTGTCACAGGCCAAGTAGGCCTGAGATGATTTCTTTGCCTTCCTTTGTAAATCTGATGTACACAATGATGTGCAATTACTCGAGTTTTATGTTGTCCTGCATACAAGAAATTAAGATACCAGTTCATTTGTTTTACTCTATCATATTTGTGTATGCCTACATTAATTCCAGCCCTTAGATTTACCCTTCTCATATCTTTCATTTGCAATGAATGTTTTTCACACAAGCTGTGATGACCTGTATAAAAACTTTTAAAAGAAACATAATCATGTCCTGAAAGAAGACTCGTGAATAAGATCGTTTTGTTATGTCATTTAAGTATTTGAGTATTGATGAAGGTAATAATTTGTTTGTTTTTAAGGGTTTTACGGCGCTTGCAACACATTAAGGTCATGTCAGCGCCAGTAAAAAGGAAGAAAATGGGATCGTAAAAAGTTCTAGAATTACAATTAAAGCACCCAAGAAAAGGTAAGACAAAGGGGAATTTGTTCAAATAGAAAACAGATGCAGATTCCAAGAGCACACCATCAAAGTACTCAGTTTGAGATCACCTAAAAGTCTCATCCAGACACAAGCACAGGTCCCCACTAAGAGGAATACACTCAAATGTCTACAAATCATATGTTAAAAATCAAAAGAATAACAGTACATAGCAGAGAGATGATTTACAAGGAAAAAATATCATCTCCCAAAACTATAACTATACATTTGACTGTTTCCCTCCCAGCCACGGACTCCGGCCAAGGTCAGGACAAAACCAAGCAATCTCACCCCAAGACAAAGACAGAAAGCAATTGGAAAACAGATAAAGGGGGATGGAAGACAGCACGAACCTCCCTGCCCACTATGGAAGGTAGGAACCCCACCCAAGATGAAGGTAATAATTACAGCACTTTAACAATGTAGTTGTAACTTCAGTTTTTTATTCTCTACCTTCAAATTGGTGATCGAGAGATAGTCCCTCAGTAATAATTTCCATCATGCAGGGCAGAGGCGAGATGAGGTCGGCCTGTGACAATCTGGCATGCCTCCGTAGTAATAGTAATAGTCCTTCTAAAATGTCAATTCAGCATATGTTGTTCAACATTTCTTCCTTTTTGTATACAAATCAAAGCAAACTACTCTGTAAAAATGTCAGCAATGAACGTTCTTTCGTCAAAATCAATTGAAAAATTTAATGCCATTTATACAATCAATCAACCATTCATTTATTTTTAGAGTGTCAGTGATAACCTGCATCATGCAGGGCACGGTCGAGGTGAGGTTGGCCTGTGACAAATTGGGCCTCTGACATTCTGAACCTGTGTCAAACAGGGCCTGTGACAAACCAGCATGCTACTATTTCCTTACATAAGAAACCAAGGTTTTTTTTTATTTTACCAAAGACTAGCAACCCAATACTGATGGGAGAACAGGTGGAATGGGGTGGGGTGGGTTGGGGGGAAAGGGGGGGGGGGGAATCTCGACTCTATCCGGGAGTGTTACCAATGACTTTGTTTATGAGGCGATTGCTATATCAAATGAGCTATCAGGACTCCAGAAATAATTTTAGTCCAGATTTAGTCCATGACAATAGCATTATTTGTTCGTCTTTACCACAACCAAATTTCTAACGAGCGTCTTTTTTTTAGCATTGAACCCAAAGTGAACCAGTTAATGCCATACTCATGAATAACACGTATTTAAAATATATCTATTTAAATGACCGTCTTCTTGGAAAAAAACTCGCAAACCTCGAATTTCGCGAAATATCAGTTTTGAGAATGTTTAAAGGTCGTCCTCCTGGCCAAACCTTTAAATAATTGTTTGTTTTGTTTTTTCCCCAGAGACCGACAGTTGACTGGTTAATGTCAGATATCACTTCGGCTGGAGCAGAGGTTGCTACATTGCAATAAATCAATCATCCCTTTCCAATTTATACTTATATGCAGGTCTGATAACCCAAATTGACATGGGCCCGTTGTTGTCATGGAAATGCTCTCAAACCAACGCAAAATATTAATCATAACAACGTTAAATCAAGCCTATAATTGCTTTTGATTAACAGACCTACAAATATGTGCACGTAGCTCCTTTCCCTACCACCATCCTGTGTGCATAATAAAATAGTCGGCAAAAAAAAGTCCCTTTAACATCTTGTAGTTTAAATCTATCTATTGTCTCCACTCAGAATTGGTCAAAACTCATGAGCGCTCCTATTTTAGCATGATGTAACTTTAATAGTTGATGTAACGCATTATTAAAGTTAAGGTAAAATCTTGCAAATTCTAAAAAGAAAAATCATGACAATTTTACACAACAGTAACTGAAGAACAATACGAACAGTACGTTATTTTATTGTTTACCATAATATTATATTGTTTTTCATCACATGATATTATATTATGTTTCAATGAAAGTCGATGAGCTTATCATCACATGGATACGATTATGTCACACTCTCCAAACATACACACACACACACACACACCCACACAAAGGCGTACATACAAGCCCAAAGACATACAAACACACACACACACACACACTCACAAACACACACACATATATATATATATATATATATATATATATATATATATATATATATATATATATATATATATATATACTA
>NC_088360.1:8340342-8342842 GCF_034508935.2 Berghia stephanieae | reverse complement strand
AATACATTTTGTACTTGGAGCGCTTGGTCTGTAGTTGGTTTGTTCACAAACAACTTCTCCGCCGGTGACGTCCAATCAAGGGACGCTACTCTTCCGCTAATCTCATTCCCTATATGTTGTTTGCAATCACCATTTCATAGACGAATGTAAGAGGGAATATATATTATGTTACTCTGTCAAATGTTACGAGATAAGGACTAATTGTTATCTATCCAGATCCATTTCTTACCGTGGTTGTCTTGAGAGAACCCGAAGACGTGTCTTAGGGGTTTGTCACGTGACTGCTTTGGACACTTCTTGGCGTCACAGAGAGACCAGTCGTGTACCTCCCACTCGTTGATAGTCTTGTTCTCTGCCATGTAGTACGTCTCTCTAGGAGCGAAAACAAGTCAATGCTTATAATACTTTACCTGTATTATCTTTTATCATCATCATCATCATCATCATCATCATCATCATCATCATCATCATCATCATCATCATCACCATCATCACCATCCTCACTATGATTATTATAATTTTTCTTCTTCTTCTTCTTCTTCTTCTTCTTCTTCTTCTTCTTCTTCTTCTTCTTCTTCTTCTCTTCTTCTTCTTTTCTTCTTCTTTCTTCTTCTTTCTTCTTTCTTCTTCTTCTTCTTTTCTTCTTCTTCTTCTCTTCCTCCTTCTCTTCTTCTTCTTCTTCTTCTTCTTCTTCTTCTTTTCTCTTTCTTCTTTTCTTCTTCTTCTTCTCTCTTCTTCTTCTTTTCTTCTTCTTTTTTTCTTCTTCTTCTTTCTTCTTCTTCTTCTTCTTCTTCTTCTTCTTCTTCTTCTTCTTCTTCTTCTTCTTCTTCTTTCTTCTTCTTCTTCTTCTTCTTCTTCTTCTTCTTCTTCTCTCTTCTTCTTCTTCTTCTTTCTTCTCTTCTTCTTCTTCTTCTTCTTCTTCTTCTTCTTTCTTCTTCTTCTTCTTCTTCTTTCTTCTTCTTCTTCTTCTTATTATTATTATTATATTAATTATTATTATTATTATATATCATCATCATCATCATCATCATCATCATCATTCATCATCATCATCATCATCATCATCATCATTCATCATCATATTATTATTATATTATATTATTATCTTTATTATTATTATTATTATTATTATTATTATTATTATTATTATTATTATTATCATTATCGCATTATTATTATTATTACTATTATTATCATTATGATTATTATCATTATTATTATTATTATTATTATTATTATTATTATTATTATTATTATTATTATTATATTGATGATGATGATGATGATGATGATATGATATGATGATGAGATGATGATGATGATGATGATGATGATGATGATGATGATGATGATGATGGTATAATAATAATAATAATAATAATAATAATAATAATAATATATAATAATAATTTAAAAATAATGATGGTGATGATGATGATGATGATGATGATGATGATGATGATGATGATGATGATGATGATGGTAATAATAATAATATAATATAATAATAATAATAAATAATAATAATAATAATAATAATAATATAATAATAATAATAATGGTGGTGATGATGATGATGATGATGATGATGATGATGATGATGATGATGATGATGATGATGATGATGATGATGATGATGATGATGATGATGATGATGATATCTATCCACCCATAAAACTCCTTACACACCCAGTCATGATATCAGCAAACGTATAGTATCCCCGATCCCTCATCCATGCTATCTCTTTCCCTCGATACACATTGCCACCTACAAGGGCGTGCTGGGAAACGTGTTGGAAGTCCATAATTGGCAGACCCTCGTTCTCTGTAATCAAATCATTTCGGAAAATTAACACAGTTGGGAAAGATAGCATGCGCTTGGCTAAAAAGCTCACAACATTGTCATTCGGAAGTATAACGAAACAACAGACAAAACTATGAGATCTAACCTTGAACGTTAGAGTCTTGTTAATACAGTTTAGTGAGAATTACTAATAAACGCGGATGGCAAAAACAATAACAAAGACCCAAGTGATGTCAACTTCATTCTATCTATACGCGGATGGCAAAAGGCAATAACAAAGACCTGAGTGACGTCAACTTCATACTATCTAAAAATTGAACAAAAGAAACGTCACTCAGCTCTTTGTTATTGTTTTTAGCCAACTATTTATATGATTACTCCTCACTAAATTCTATCAATCAGACAATAAACGTTCGAGGTTACACATAGTTTGTGTGTTGGTACGTTATACATCCGGCTGGCAATATTGTGAGTCTTATAGCTAAGCGCACAGCATCAATAGAATTCAGTTAAAAGGTTACCAGTTGTGGCCGGCAAAACAATAACAAAAAATCACCTGCAACCACCATACAGATTATGTTAATGGAGATTGGTATCAGAATGATTCAATTATGAGAGATCTGACTTCATCATTTTTCTTATTGATGCTATGCATTTATGCATAGGAACCCGTACATGATACAGACTCTCCTCTAT
>NC_088360.1:8332842-8337842 GCF_034508935.2 Berghia stephanieae | reverse complement strand
ACTCTTTTAGAATCAACAGAGCAGCCCCAAGGATTTCGAAAGCCGAAAGCAAATATTTCTTCTATAGCATCTGTTTCATTTTGGAACGGGTTGTCAGCGGGGACAGAATACATTTTGGCTACACCGGAGTGACCCCCTGTAAAATCCTGGCCATTAGTCGGGTCGATTCGAAGAACGGAGCCATAAAAAGAATTTCTGTATTAAAAAGAGGGAAAATAATTTTTTGAAAAAACACGAAGGTGGAATATCAGGCTTCGTTTTTAATTTTCATTTATGATACATTAATAGAGATCCTAATATCTGAGCACTCGCTTCACACGCAAAGGTACAGAGATTGATCCTGGTGAAGTCGAGATTGTTTTTTTTTTTTTTTTGCTGACACCCTTGTCCACTAAAGCTGGAGCAAGACACCGGAACAGCTCAGTGTCCGCGATATCCTTGCTGCCAAACGAGGCATTAAGTATTGAATCCAACTCCGTTGCTTTCAAACCAATACACATCCAATAGCAAACAACAAAATAAAAAGCCTGTTAACATTGAACAATGCGCGATTTGCCTAAAGTTTAAAACAAAAAATTGTGAGTAATACTCCATGATACGAGACATTCATATTACACATAAGCTCAACGGACACAAATTTATTACTCTATACCGAGTCTGTTTCATCTGGCGGAAAGTACTTTACGACAGACTGGGTGTCCCCATCAAAAGGATAGCAAGCAATTGGTACTATCCGTTTCACGCCAAAGAAACCAGGATAAACTTCGGCACTATAGGCCTAATTGCTTTGAAATAATACTAATCCTTAAATGAACAGAATCTATTTTACCACGATGGCAACCGGTTCACAGCAATGCGATTTGAGCTTCAAGCCAAGCTTGTTACCATTTGGATAGGACACTATAGTATATCCAAGAGTACTTTCTATTAGATCTAACAGACCAAGCTAAACAGTCACTGTTTTGTGGACGTGTTGGAGAAAAGGCTCCGCTGGACTGATGCCAGACCGATTGATTGATAGACGAGTGCTCTACCAATTGATCTATTTGGATTACCAATTAATTTATATCGTTTTTTTACTATCAAATGAATATTTGAATTAAACGATGTATCTTCATTGATTCAATATTCTCAATACGCTAATAATACTTGATTATTTCCCAAATCAGACTATATAGAAATACATTTCTTAATCATACGTTACAGGCTCCTTTTTGCATAAGCACTCCTGCCTTACCCGTCACTGTCAATTGCTGGGTACTCATTCACATATTAGTCAATTGGAGTAAAACGTGTAAAGCGTCTTATTCGTGGACGCAATGTCAGGCGCAGAATTTTGGGATCATTGGCACCTTCCGGTAACTGACCATTGCTAGAGTGTGTTACAATAATATAACATTGCACCACTGAGACACCGACGCCTTCATAGAAAAGCAATAGAAATACAGTAGATTCTTTTATATCATACTTGCTCTGGGCATATCCATTCATATCGTCCTCAGCACCGCCATCTCCGATCACAATATATAGATATCCGTCATCCCCAAAGAACATCTGCCATAAAATTTGAATTCGTGAAAAGGGGGGGGGGGGGGGGGAGGACGCATTATTATCACTAACATCGTCACCACCAAAAACCATCATCATCATTACAACAGTCATCGCTACCACAACCACCAACATCCCAAGGCTGTCGTCATCATCATCATCATCATCATCATCATCATCGTTATCTTCATCATCATTATCACAATCATCAACATCATCATCATCATCATCATCTCAGATTAAAATTTTCTTACAAATTTAAGGTCATTTTAATCGAATCATAATGTCGTGAAGTAACGGTTTTCTGGCAAAAAAAAAAAAACAACAACAAAACTAAAAAAGACTTTTTGTTAATGTACGTAGTGGTGAAAACTTGTCACCACAACGGAGCCACTTTATTTTAAGTCTACACATTTTTATCTGATTCAGGGAGTTCCCTTTCTTGCTTTAGAAAAGAAAGCTAAGAACTGCATAGAGTAACAGAGATATTTTAACACGTTATAGGTTGAAAACAGAGGAAATAGATTTTATCATTGCTATTTGTATTGCTTCTTCTCTTCTTATATTTTTATAAACGACAAAAGATTGATTATAATCCGGGAATCTTTACCAAGGCGATGAATAATCCATTCATCCCTGACCACGAAGAAGGATCAGCGGTCAATAAAACGTTAGTCAACACACGAAAGATGGATGGGAATAACGATGATACTGGAGGCTAAAATAATAAAGGCGAAGATCGTTCATCGATATTTTGCTTTCCTTTAGTTTGTGTTTCTTTTTAAAATAGTTTCCTCTGCTCTCTATAATACTTTTCTCGCTTTAAAACGAGTCTAATGGCTCTGAAAGTCTTCCACTGATTCGCTTCCACCCTCTGAGAGACTTAAAACTAAACATTATTATGGTCTCATTCCAGAACAAGGACACAAAGTCACATGAAGTGGACAAATGTTAATGGGGGTAAAAGTAAGGATGTGAACCCAGGAGTTAATGTTCCCTTAGCTTTAAGGAGAATTCCATATGAATTCAATGCTTAATTGTGTTTGTAGATCCCTGAATCAAGCCCTGCTCTGTGTGGCGCAAAGGTGAGTCCTTGGAAAAGGCTCTTTACTTACATTCTTTCACAAGGTGTAAAATGAGTACCTGGCTGTAACAGAGTTGTTATTGTTGAAAAAAAAATTCAAAAGCGCATTACAGACGCACGATTCGTCCTACTTGTTAAGAGTTGCTGTTGGCTTGGAACCATTTGTAAAGCGCTTTGAGCACATTTAATATATATCGCGCTATAGAGAAGCTGAATGGGTTTTTTTTTTAAATATGTCTGATGCTTTGCACTTGTGACTTTTAAAAATCTATTATTTTGTGACCAATTCTTACCGGTCCTCCATTCCCATGTTCGAAGGGTTGAAGCACTCTGAGCAGGAATCTCTCCGTGGAAGTGTCAACCTTGCCATTGACAACATGGAACTGGCTTACGTAAGAATAATGTTGTTTGTTGACATCTCTGATATAAAAGTGGAACATTCAGAAATATGCAAGTAAATATTGGCATTCATTGGAATTCATAATAAATAAAAATAAGAGAATACATTTTAAGGCTTTTACCATGCTCGATGCGTTTAACATTCTTTCACTCTTACATTCTTTCATCTCTTACATTGAACCTTATTTCTTTTTCACACAATACAGCTCGCCGACTAATCGTTCTCATTTGTACCAGCACTCTAGCAGTAACGCCACTGCCTATTGTTAAGCGTAAGTTTGCACTAAAGTCAAGTGTAAAGTGTCTTACCCAAGGACACAAGTTTTGCTATTATTTTCATCCTACCAATCACAGACCACTCTCAACAGCTCTTGGTGTTTTCTTTCTTTTTACAATTCGAGTCCACTCAACCATTAACGCTATCGACGCTAAAGATTACAACATTGACGAATCTGATTATCAAAATTGCTGTGGTCAATTCATTATAAAAGATTAACTCTATCCAGAAAATAAAAATTATATAAATATATATATATATATATATATATATATATATATATATATATATATATATATGTATATATATATATATATGTATATACACATATATACACACACATAGATAGATAGATAGATAGATAGATAAATAGATAGATAGACAGATAGATAGATAGATAAATAGATGGATATTATTATTTAAAATATTTACCACAATGTTTGGGGCAGTCTACATCGATGTTTCAGGCTTAATTTGCCATCTTCAGGACTGAGTTGTTTTGTTGACTGTTGTTGTTTCTTGAAGTGGTTCCGGTTTGAAGTTAATTAAGAGGAATTTGCGCCGATGGGGACACTTTCCGTAGATCTCATTTTTCATGTTGAGTGTGGCTTCATGAGGTTGTTTGATTATGGTATATTTTTCTTCCAGGCATAAGCTACATTGTAGTACATAACCCACCTTTCGACATAAACGTCAGCACAAACATAGGACAGCAGTTCCTGAAACTAATTGATACACACTTTCCAAAAAACCACAAGCTACATAAAATTATCAACAGGAATACCATAAAAATAAGTTACTCGTGTATGCGCAACATAGAACAAATAATTTCAAGCCACAACAAAAAAATATTAATAAACCACCGAAAAGAGCAAAACCCACCCACTAGAAAATGCAACTGCAGAAATAAAGAACATTGCCCGCTAAACAAACAATGCTTTGAATCAAGTTTAATTTACCAAGCCACAGTCACAGAAACTAAAACAAACAAGCAAGAAAAATATGTAGGACTAACAGAAAATAATTTCAAAACAAGATACAACCTCCACACCTCAACATTTAGAAACACTAACAAAAAAACATCCACAAAACTCAGCGAACATATTTGGAAATTAAAAGACAACAAAATAGACCACAACATTTCATGGAAAATTTTATCTAAAGCAACAGGATACACACCAACATCAAAACAATGTAGCTTATGCCTGGAAGAAAAATATACCATAATCAAACAACCTCATGAAGCCACACTCAACATGAAAAATGAGATCTACGGAAAGTGTCCCCATCGGCGCAAATTCCTCTTAATTAACTTCAAACCGGAACCACTTCAAGAAACAACAACAGTCAACAAAACAACTCAGTCCTGAAGATGGCAAATTAAGCCTGAAACATCGATGTAGACTGCCCCAAACATTGTGGTAAATATTTTAAATAATAATTCGCTCCATTACTACATGTCGAGCACTTTTCGTACCATATTTGTATCAAACACGATTCAATAGATAGATAGATAGATAGATAGATACGCGCGCGTGTGTGTATGTAAGTGTATGTCTGTATATTCAGTTATCTATTGTCTATATCGACCGTATCCTCACCAACCCTAAAACTATTCAGAAACTAAACACAATTTTAAGTATGATTATAATTTCACACCTGTAAATTAAAGCCGTAAGATATATTATTGAC
>NC_088360.1:8277842-8327842 GCF_034508935.2 Berghia stephanieae | reverse complement strand
ACTTCTGGCCTGACCCAACCCCATACTCAAAGAAGCTGTACGGCAGTGTGGACGACCTCAGGACCACTGTGGGCTTCATTCACCAAACCTGACTGACCATGTGACGTGACGGGAACGAAGAAGAAGAAGAAGAAGAAATACATACAAGAAAAAAAAACCATTCCGAAAAATGTGTCTTCCTCGGCTGGGGATCGAACCTCACTGTCAAATTTGCCAACCACGCCAACTCAGAGCCACATTCACATTTATTGTGTAGCCTCGATGGCTCAGGAGTACTAAATCTAGTCTTGTCACAATGGTTATGCGGATATGTGGTCTTGTGGTATGACACTCGCTTTCGGATCGGAAGGTCCTGAGTTCGAGCCTCGGTGCATAGTTGAGTCCTTGGAAAAGACTCTTTACTCACATTCTGTCACCGTACTCAGATGTAAAATGAGTATCTGGCTGTCAACAGCGTTGTCTCTGTCGGGAAAAAAATGTAATATCGCCTAGTAGGCGTCATGTTCGTTCCACATGTTACGTGTTGCTGTTCGTCAGGGACCCTTTGTAAAACGCTTTGAGCACATTTAGTGGATTTTGCTCTATATAAAAAAGCTCTATTTAATCGATGTAAAGCGTGATCGATAATTATCGGGTAAGTGACAACGATCGTAAAACATTCAAATTCTAGTCCTGGTGTTGTGTTTTTAAGAAAGGCAATGCTCAACTCGACTCAGGTGTGAGTGCATATCTGGCTATTGGCGGGTTTTTGTAAGACTGTTAGGTCAATAAAGGAAGTCTAACAGGCGACTTGTACTGTATGAAATGGAATTTGTTTCCATGTGCCCTGATGCGGTAGAAACACTTAGAAATGCGCTATATAAATTATAAATGTTCATGTTTGTTTATTTACATTAGGTAACCAAAAACAGTAAACATAAGTCTTATCATATGCTGTGTAGTAGTGTTACCTTAGCAAAAAAAGAAAACGTGTCCACTGAGATTTGCTTCTCTATGAATTGAATGAATATGAACATCTATTTAAATATTTTACGCTGTGATTTTACCATGCTCAATGCGGTTCCCAACGCATACCACCCACTCCCCCACCCCCCACCAATTAAAACCAAACGTCAATTTCAAACAGTTTGGCATCTTTTTCCTTAATACTAGCATTCTTACAATAGCCGTCAGTGTCCAAAGTCAAGTGCTCATCCATTCCTGAGTCGAGTAGAGTAATGTGTAAAGAGGCTTTCCCCCAAGGGCACAACAGAGAGACCAGAAATTTAAGATCATTGTCATGCTAACACGTTAACATTGCATAACTTTGCTACCAAAAGAGACACGGCACAGTAACACTGAGTAGCCTAAGAAACTTGGGACAAGACTTTTATGTGTGTGTTTTTTGTTTGTTTGTTTTTTGTTTGTTTTTTTTTATAATAGAAGAACGAAAAGTTTGGAGGATTTGGATATCTCACGTTAAAAGAACATAATTTGTTTTAATGACAATAAATAAATATCGCAAGGGGCTTAAAGGAATTGTAGGTCAAGGTCGATTTATGACAGTGCTATCCTTCCAGTTATGTGAAGTCTACTTTCGTCCTACGTATGTTCATAATTACAAATTATATATGGCCTAAACAAAATCGAACAAAAATAGATCCTTTGCACATCATGGAATATTAAATAGAATGCAATGCTACAATTGATAAAGACAGAACAGAGCAGAGAGAGAAAGAGAGAGAGAGAGAGAGAGAGAGGGGGGGAGAGAGAGAGAGAGAGAGAGAGAGAGAGAGAGAGAGAGAGAGAGAGAGGGAGGGGGGGTAATGAAGACGAAGTGATAAACAAAGAGAAGAAGAAAGCGAGAATAAAAATAAAAGAATGTGTGTAATGTTTGAGAAAGATAGATAGAGAGATAGAGAGAGAGAGAGAGAGAGAGAGAGAGAGAGAGAGAGAGAGAGAGAATGCTGTATAAGTAACTACAATTGATAAAGACAGAGCAAAGAGAGAGAGAGAGAGAGAGAGAGAGAGAGAGAGAGAGAGAGAGAGAGAGAGAGAGAGAGAGAGAGAGAGAGAGAAATAGAAGTGGGAGGAGTATGAGGGGAAGGGATTCAATAACCAAAAAAAAAAAAACACACCTTTGAAAACTCCGACTCCATAATATAACCTCATAAAACGAACGGTTGATATTGTCACACTACACACATTAAACACAGCATAAACGCCAATAAACATATGATTTCTCTCCTCATATAATATTGAACTCTGCTATTGACATATCCAACAACTTGCATATTTTAATGGAACCTAGAAAGAGGAGCTCCGACTAGAAGGGACAACTCGCCGTTCGCGTGGCACACACCACACTTGCCTAGTGATTTGTTAGCGCGTGTTAGCAACACGCTCCTTGGCTGGCCGCCGGTTTCGCCTGGCTAGACTAGAGGGGGAGGGAGGGGAGGGGAGGTCTAATTAAACTGGGCACGTGTGTGTGTACCCTTTGTTTAGTTATTATTTTTATTGGGCCATGTGTTGTAGACAACCATCAGTGACTCTTTGTTGAAAATTAGTCTTTTTCATTTTAGTATTGAGTGGAGATCTGTTCCCACATGTTATAGACAACCATCAGTGACACATGAGATCTCTAGATCTATAGTAGGCTAGTACTAATAAGATCTGAGATATTTTAGAGATTGAGTTGAACATGGAAGACGCTGAGTTGTACATTTTGTTAATTTTGTGTGCCCCCCCCCCCCCCCCCCCACCTTGTTTCTCTCATTTCTCTATCTCTCTCTCTCTCTCTCTCTCTCTCTCTCTCTCTCTCTCTCTCTCTCTATCTATCTATCTATCTATCTATCTATCTATCTGCCTCTATCTCTAGAGAGAGAGAGAGAGAGGAGTATGAGGGGAAGGGATTCAATAACCAAAAAATAAAAAACACACCTTTGAAAACTCCGACTCCATAATATAACCTCATAAAACGAACGGTTGATATTGTCACACTACACACATTAAACACAGCATAAACGCCAATAAACACATGATTTCTCTCCTCATATAATATTGAACTCTGCTATTGACATATCCAACAACTTGCATATTTTAATGGAACCCTAGAAAGAGGAGCTCCGACTAGAAGGGACAACTCGCCGTTCGCGTGGCACACACCACACTTGCCTAGTGATTTGTTAGCGCGTGTTAGCAACACGCTCCTTGGCTGGCCGCCGGTTTCGCCTGGCTAGACTAGAGGGGGGGGGGAGGGGAGGGGAGGTCTAATTAAACTGGGCACGTGTGTGTGTACACTTTGTTTAGTTAGTATTTTTATTGGGCCATGTGTTGTAGACAACCATCAGTGTCTCTTTGTTGAAATTTAGTCTTTTTCATTTTAGTATTGAGTGGAGATCTGTTCCCACATGTTATAGACAACCATCAGTGACACATGAGATCTCTAGATCTATAGTAGGCTAGTACTAATAAGATCTGAGATATTTTAGAGATTGAGTTGAACATGGAAGACGCTGAGTTGTACATTTTGTTAATTTTGTGTGCCCCCCTCCCCCCCCCCCCACCTTGTTTCTCTCATCTCTCTCTCTCTCTCTCTCTCTCTCTCTATCTATCTATCTATCTATCTATCTATCTATCTATCTATCTATCTATCTATCTATCTATCTATCTATCTATCTATCTGCCTCTATCCCTCTTCCACCCCCCCCAATCCCCCCCCCCCCTCTCTCTCTCTCTCTCTCTCTCTCTCTCTCTCTCTCTCTCTCTCTCGCTATATTATATCTACCTATCTACCTAACAATATATCTATCTATCTATCTATCCCCAACCCACCCAACCCCAAAATGAATTTTAAAACCACAGATTATTATAATAATGATAGATCTTTATTGTCCATCAATATGGCAATTATTCATTTAGTTACACTTGTTATGACGTTATATAATAACGATAACATTGAACAGATATTTCACTCCTACTTATTCTCTCTCTCTCTCTCTCTCTCTCTCTCTCTCTCTCTCTCTCTCTCTCTCTCTCTCTCTCTCTCTCTCTCTCTCACACACACACACACACACACACAATTGAGGAATGTGAGTACATTTAGTTAATTTTGTGTGCCCCCCCCCCCCTGTTTCTCTCTCTCTCTCTTCTCTCTCTCTCTCTCTCTCTCTCTCTATCTATCTATCTATCTATCTATCTATTTATCTATCTATCTATCTATCAATCAATCAATCTATCTATCTATCTATCTATCTATCTATCTATCTCTATCCCTCTACCCCCCCCCCCCCTCCTCTCTCTCACATTCTCGCCATATTCTGTATATCTACCTACCTATCTGTCTATCTATCCCCGACCCACCCAACCCCAAAATAAATTTTAAAATAACAGATTCTATTATTATTATTATTATTCTTCTTATTATTATTATTATTATTATATAATAATAATAAATAATAATAATAATAATAATAATAATATAATAATAATAATAATAATAATAATAATATTATATAATAATAATATAATATAAATAATAATAATAATAATATAATAATAATATAATAATAAATAATAGATCTTTATTGTACATAAATATGGCAATTTGTCATTTAGTTACACTTGTTATGACGTTATATATAACGATAACATTGAACAGATATTTCACTCCTACTTATTCTCTCTCTCTCTCTCTCTCTCTCTCTCTCTCTCTCTCTCTCTCTCTCTTCTATCTATCTATCTATCTATCTATCTATCTCTATTCCTCTACCCCCTCCTCTCACTCCCATTCTCGCTTTATTATATATATCTACCTACCTATCTGTCTATCTATCCCCGACCCACCCAACCAAAATAAATTTAAAATAACAGATTATATTAATAATAATAATAATAATAATAATAATAATAATTAATAATAATATAATAATAATAATAATGTAATAATAATAATAATAAATATATAATAATAATAATAATAATAATAATAAATAATAATAATAATGAATAATAAGAATAATAATAATTAATTAATATTAATAATAATAATAATAATAATAATAAATAATAATAATATATAATAATAATTATAATAATAATAATAGATCTTTATTGTACATAAATATGGCAATTTGTCATTTAGTTAACTTGTTATAACTATATACTTATATTATGATAACGATAACATCGAACAGATATTTCACTCCTACTTTTTCTCTCTCTCTCTCTCTCTCTCTCTCTCTCTCTCTCTCTCTCTCTCTCTCTCTCTCTCTCTCTATCTATCTATCTATCTATCTATCTATCTATCTATCTATCAATCTATCTTCTATCTATCTATCTCTATCCCTCTACCCCCCTCCTCTCTCTTCCATTCTCGCCATATTCTGTATATCTACCTACCTATCTGTCTATCTATCCCCGACCCACCCAACCCCAAAATAAATTTTAAAATAACAGATTATATTCTTATTCTTATTCTTATTCTTCTTATTATTAATATTAATAATAATAATAATAATAAAAATAATAATAATAATAATAATAATAATAATAATAATAATAATAATAATAATAATAATAATATAATAATAATAATAATAATAATAATAATAATAATAATAATAATAATAATAATAGATCTTTATTGTACATAAATATGGCAATTTGTCATTTAGTTACACTTGTTATGACGTTATATAATAACGATAACATTGAACAGATATTTCACTCCTACTTATTCTCTCTCTCTCTCCTCTCTCTCTCTCTCTCTCTCTCTCTCTTCTCTATCTATCTATCTATCTATCTATCTATCTATCTATCTCTATTCCTCTACCCCCCTCCTCTCACTCCCATTCTCGCTATATTATATATATCTACCTACCTATCTGTCTATCTATCCCCGACCCACCCAACCCCAAAATAAATGTTAAAATAACAGATTATATTAATAATAATAATATATTAATAATAATAATAATAGTAATAATAATAATAATAATAATAATAATAATTAATAATAATAATGATAATAATAATAATAATAATAATAATAATAATAATAATAATAGATCTTTATTGTCCATAAATATGGCAATTTGTCATTTAGTTACACTTGTTATAACTATAATATACTTATATTATGATAACGATAACATCGAACAGATATTTCACTCCTACTTATTCTCTCTCTCTCACACACACACACACACACACACACACATACACACACACAAACACTAAATGTAAACATAGAAACATACACATAAACATACACATCCATAAACAGAAAGGCAGGCGACAGCCGTATCTAGGGCAAACACTTAACGAGGCACACGCACTTCGCGAGTCAGCGTGCTAGGGCTGTGACCATTGGCTCAAAGAAGGAATGTATCTTCTCGTAGCGTTAGCTCTCCTCTTTCTAGGATGGAACAAAGTTACATCCAACATTAGATTGTAACAGTAAAACTAAATTCTTACTCGTCATGGGTGACTGAGCACCTATGATGACTTTCATTAAAAAAAAGTAAGCAAGTGAGATAGACACATTAGGGACAAGATATTAACAATAACATTATTGTTATTATTACAGGCCAAAATGTCCCCGGAGCAGCTGATTTGCATGGTCGCAGGAAGTCACAACACATCGAAGAAATGTGTGATGGCCGCGTTGACTCATAACAATACGATACACACAATACTATTATAATATTGAATATATTATGATTACGAGACCTCTATTTTACGTAGGCTATTGGTGTACTGATGAAATGTAAATACATACACATCCTTTTGGACAAGGGGAAGTTCATTAACATTTTCGACATTGATAATAACTAATAATATTATTGTTGTCTTTACATTGCAACATAGAGTCGTTAATAGAAACATTTATGCAATAAATATAATTGTATGTTTCGTAAGATTCACGCATTTTCAAAACATCGACTTATAAAATAAAAGTTGAATATCGTATTGACCCCGTAGCCTTCGTAAAATCATAGCCCGACAGTGAGCAAAAAAAAAAAAAGGTTATAACTATAATACAAGGGGAGGACCACCAAAAGTAAGTGAATCGTGATTTTATTCAAGAGTTCCACCAATGAGGTTATTGGTTTCCTTGAGTACTAATAGCGACAATTCACATTTTGCTTTTCTTTTCTAGTCAGCTTGCACTGGGAGCTAATTTTTAGGGAAATGCCAGGCCATAAGTTAACTAAGACTAGCCGCGCCACTGAGATTAAAAGATCATTTCCGAATGAATTAGCTTCTAAATCTTATCTTACATCCATGTAATCTTATATTCGTGGCTGTCGACCCTCAGCATTTTAACCACAGCTTCCTCCATTATATGCCGATCAACCTAATTATTCCAGTTTGTGAGGATTTATCAAAATGTTTCGACTTTTCATTGTACGCGTCAGGTATAATTTTTATACCGCATGTGTCAAAAAAAAAACAGAAGGAAACAAAAAACAAAACACAATCAAACAAACAAAAACAAGTAAATAAATAAATAAATAATTTGAAAAAAAAAACAAAACAGTGAACTAAACTTAAATGCTGGAAGACGGGGACTATTTCAGCTGATTGGCATGTGTTTACGACAGACGTCAAACAGAGAAACAGGCTTGTCATACGCCCAACACCTTATTTTTCTCGAACTTGCTAAATTGTCCATGAGAAAGGAAAAAAAAAAGACTTTATGAACTTGTCACACAAACAAAATACATTCCTCAAAGCCGAAATAATCGTCCGCCCGGATCAAAATCACTTTCCACATTTAATGAAAGTGTACGACGCTGTACAATTTAACAATGTAAGCCGAGGTGCACTTATTTGCAGGTCTGATAACCCGAAATCGGTTATGGGCTCATTGTAGTAAGAGAAATACTCTCAAACTAACGCAAAATGTTAAACAAGCCCATAATTGTTTTCGGTTGTCAGACCTGCAAATATGCGCATGCCGGATAAGCCCATACATCAGAAGTAGCAAGCGGCGAATAACGAGTTATATAACTTATTTATGTGACTGAAATATTCAGTATCATACACCAAACGTCGCGTGTAATGTAACTTGACTATCCAGCAGAATACTAATCCCATTATGTTTTCTTGTTAGAAACAGATAGCGAACGTTATAGATAGTATGCAGATGACGTCACTCAGGCCTTTGTTATTGTTTTTGCCATCCGCGTTTGTGAGTTGTTCTCACTAAACTGTATTAACCAGACTATAAAAGTTCATGGTTACACAGAGTTTGTGTGTTGGTCCGTTATACTTCCGGATGGCAATGTTGTGAACTCCTTGGCCAAGCGCATTCTATCTATATGGCTAACGGTAAGCAGTCTTTTTCTGTCCGATGCCTGCCGAAGACAGCTATCTTTTGATAAATTCTAACATGAAACGTTCAGACGGGATATATTTCGATTAAAAATCCACATGAATCTGTGAGAGAGAATGTGTTGAAAACTGGTCTTCATGCGTCTATCTATAGATAGTATGCGCTTGGCTAAGAAACTCATAACATTGCCATCCGGACCAACACACAAACTATGTGTAACCATGGACCTTTATAGTCTGGTTAATACAATTTAGTGAGGATTACTCATGAACACGGATGGCAAAAAACAATAACAACGACCCGAGCGACGTCAACTTCATTTTATCTATAACATAACGATGGTTACGATCAGATACCATATCAGGTTGAACCAATTTTTGATTGATCCACGTCGTGTTTAACTAAAAACCTGATACTAACCAAAGAAACTTTGTCATAAAAGAAAACAAAGATCACGGAGAAAAGTTGATTGTGAGTTGTAATCAATAATTCAACCAATAGAATCGTTTGTTTCTTTGAACACTACTTTAACCCGTGCCGACGCGTTGACGTGGATATCTTCGCAACCTTCTGATGGATTTTAATGATAATACGCTTCAACAGTCATGACGTCACTTCCCCCTAATGACGCAAAGTAACTTAGTAACTGGCTATAAACTATTGGAACAATGGCGGACGCCCTTATGAAATATTTCTCTGACGAGCATAAAAGTGTATCGAGAGGAGAAAAACATTATAAATATGATTATGTTTTGACTTTTATACATTCTGATCACATGACATATGAAAAGGTCTAGCCAGCATGTAGAATAAAAAAATACCGATTTTCTTTGTTTAGAACCACGCTGCTCGCCGTTGCTGGGCGACGTGACATCAGACTATTGAATCCAATTGGCTCGTACACTAGAATTGTTAGTGACATTAAGCCGATTTTTTTTTCATTGGCTACAGTACCATACTTCAGGATTTTTCTTCTTTACGGTATATACTTACTTACTTATCCGAACCAGCGACCACCTGAGCTCTAGCCCTTCGGTCTTGTGCCATGACGTAGAAGTTAGATGTCTTTTGTAGTTGTTCCAGGTGACTATAAAGTGTGTTACTGATGCTTGGATTTGGTGGGAGGAATGTGCATCTCAGGTCTTCAAGAGGTTGACATTCAAGCAAGTGGTGTGTTACTGTTTCATTGGGGTGTTGACATAGGGGGCAGGAAGGGGATGTGTCTTTTGTTATTTTGCTTAAATGGTTGTTGAGCGGTATGTGTTGTGTTCTTAGTTGAAAGATGATGCTTTGCTGGTGTCTTCTGAGCTTATTTAGGCAATCAGTCTTTACAGGAGTGGTCATATGGGAAAACATACATCTACCCGTGGTGCTCATTGCCCAACTGTTCATCCATTCTTCTCTCTTATTTGTTTTGATTATTTGTTTCGCTGTGTCTAAGGATACTGGAAATGATGGTTGTAAAAGTGTTGATCTTTACGGTATATGAAACTAGTCCCCCCGAGGACAGGATACATCCCTTGTGCAACTGATAAATGCTGATCGTCAATAAAGATCATCCATCCTCTCTCTTTTACGTCCCTTAATAATAAGATTCTGCCTTTATACCCTGATACTAAAATAGTTATGCCACCTTATGATTCGATATGTTAGTCCTCGCAGTACTTGTTAGTTACACACTTCCAATGAGTTTTTAACCGCAAGAGAGGAAGATGTGACGTCCAGACTTCTCTGCCCTATTACAAAATTATTATTTTATTTCTTCTTTCAATCATTTATTTACAATTATTATTATAGTCCAGAAAACTAATGTATTCTAATCAATAAAACATTAAACCTAAACCTAATTATTTATTATCAAGATTTAAAATTTAACCTTGCTCAGACATAACACCAGATTGAGAACTGAAAACGACAACAACGTCCATTTTATGATAAAACATGTCTCACCAGGATTTCCATATTCCAGCATTCATGAAATTCAAAATCATCCACTATGAAACGTAACAACTGAAAGTCCGAGAATGGAAAACAATAAAATTAATATTATACTATTATTAATACGCTTTTGATTTGCTTCTTCAAGAAGGACATTATTGATGTTTCATCACTTACACCAAGCAATGTATCACATTATAGATAGAATGCGCTTGGCCAAGGAGTTCACAACATTGCCATCCGGAAGTATAACGGACCAACACACAAACTCTGTGTAACCATGAACTTTTGTAGTCTGGTTAATACAGTGTAGTGAGAACAACTCACAAACGCGGATGGCAAAAACAATAACAAAGGCCTGAGTGACGTCATCTGCATACTATCTATAGGATAAAAAGGGGCTACGCAAAATAGTCCTAGAAGAAGAGGGAAATCAACGGGTTTGTTACAGGGTATGTCAACGACACATTCCTCATACCTTGTAGTGAATTTCTGGGCATTTTACTATGTGTGCGTATGCTTGTATGTGTGGGACTGTGTGTTTGTGTAAGTGTGTGTGTGTGTATGTCCTTGTGTGAGTGTGTGTGTGTATGTGTGTGTGTGTGTGGACTAGTACAAGACTCTCGATTAATCATCGATAAAAACAGATGGAAACATTCGCACACACCGTCAAGTGTTTGGGCCTTTTCACGTAATAATGATGTTAACCAATGCCACAACTGAAATGCCAACAACCAATAAGAGGATTAAGCTCAAGAAAGACGCTTGAGTTTTGGACTTCGATTAGATATGAAATAAGTTTGTCTATTTCATATTGCTTTAACTTAAATAATAATAATAATAATAATAATAATAATAATAATAATAATGATGATGATGATGATGATGATGATGATGATGATGATGATGATGATGATGATGATGATGATGATCATGATTATGGTGATCATAATAATAATCATAATAATAATAATAATAATAATAATAATAATAATAATAATAATAATAATAATAATAATAATAATAATGATAATGATAATAACAAAATTAATGACGATTTACACACACACACACACACACACACACATATATATATATATATATATATATATATATATATATATATATATATACAGAGAGAGAGAGAGAAGGAGAGAGAGAAGGAGAGAGAGAGAGAGAGAAAGAGAGAGCAATATCCACTAAATGTGCTCAACACGCTTTACAGGGGTCCCTAACAAACAGCACCACATAGCATGTCCAACGAGACATGACACATGTTAGGCGATATTACAATTCTTTTATCGAGACAGAAACAAAACTGTTAACGGCCAGGTACTCATTTTATACTCGAGTACGATGAGATCACGAAAGAATTGGAGTAAAGAGCTTTTTCCAAGAATTCAACTCTGCGCCACTCATAGCGGGATTCGAACCATGAACCTTCCGATCCAAAGGAGTGTCATACCACTAGACACATAGCCGCATATTATAGGTGTAACTGTCAAGCCAAGCCGTTCACGAAAGAATTATGAGAGTTAAGAAGCTAAAATCAAGCAATGCCCTCTCTGTGCTACTCATCTTGTTAGTGTTACTAACTAAGCCTACTATGGAGTGTAATAAGGAATGAACAAAAAATGAATACATATTACAGCTTCGAAAAAGACCAAAATACCAAACACGCATTGTTTCGGGTTCAAAGCCCTTCATCAGTCAATAACAAAGGCAGTTTTAACATTAGCACATCACTAAAAATCCTGACAGACGGCACAGAAATACATGGCACATCTTGTAGGCAAGTAAAAGGATCTTCAGGAAATGACCAAAACCAAAAGAAAAAGAAGAAGAAAAGAAGATAGATATAAGATACATTGTTGTTTTACATTCCACCGATTCATTGAAGCTTATTAAACCGTGTTAAGCACAATGACCTTTCTTTACCATGTCTGTTCCTCTGGTTTGCTTGCTATAAGATTGGCGTTGACAGTCGAGTAAGTACAATGCCTGACCTAGTTTTAAAGACAAGCGGCAATAAGCGTGGCCAGCCAGAGATAAAATGGATGATGACGATGGTAAACTTAAATTCCTGTGTTTTGTTGTTGGGTTTAGCAGATCACACGCAAATTACCTCATTCTACCCATATGTATGTAAGTATCTAGTGGTTTTGCGGCTATGTGGGCTAGTGGTATGGCCCTCGCTTTCGGATCGGAAGGTCCTGGGTTCGAGCCTCGCGCTCGGCGCATAGTTGAGTCCTTGGAAAAGGCTCTTTACTCACATTCTCTCACCGTACTCAGGTGTAAAATGAGTACCTGGCCGTTAACAGCGTTGTCTTTGTCCAAAAAATTGTAATATCGCCTAACAGGCGTCATGTCCCGTCCTACATGTTAAATGTTGCTGTTGACCAGGGACCCCTTGTAAAACGCTTTGAGCACATTTAGTGGATATTGTGCTACATAAAACTCAATTTTGACAGTGCAGGGCGTCCAACAGCCATGTGTATATAATTGATTGGAAATGTGGTTACGTGTAACCTGTTGGGTAATTAATTATACCCGGAGAAGCGCATCATTTTAACATTGTAAAAGGCGATAATACATATATTTATACAAACACATATGTATAATATATTTGTGTTGAGAGTTTTGTCAAGATGACAGTCATTTAAATCGATCGATATAATTTGAAGGAAGATTTTCTGGTCATTTTAAAAAATACCGGCATAATGACATCATTTTGACACGACGATCGTAAAATGATTTACGCTTCTGGGGAATATTTGTTAATACGTAGTGTCAGAAGACGTATTGTCATCCCCAATTCCACTACGACCAATAACACTACTAAAACCACCACATCCACCACCACTATCATCATCATCACCACTATCATCATCATCACCATCACCATCAACCCAACACCACCACCATCACCACTATCACCATCATCGCCATCACCATCATCATCATCATCATCATCATCATCATCATCATCATCATCATAATCATAATCATCGTCGTCGTCGTCGTCGTCATCATCATAACCATCATCGTCATAAAAACCATTGCCATAATTGTTATATTATATCACCAGTGCCCATATGAAGCTGTAACAAACGTTTATTGATGTGCCGTGTGTCGTATAAAGGTATTGAATTATTATGAAAAATCACGGGAACCGTTCCATTAATTTTCTTGCGTAAAATAATGATAAGCAGTCCAGAATTTAAGATAATATCAAAACATAGTAAGAGCAGGTATATAAAAAGTGTCGCATGTTGCTATGATCAACGTCAGTCGTATGTTAAGATGGACAACACACGATAGAAAAATACATTGAAATTAGGTATTATATGTGTCAGTGCATGACATAATCAGTAGGAAGGAGAAAATTTTGGATTTGAATTTTATTTTTATTTATTTTTTTTTTTTTTTTTTGCTTTTTCTGAAAGAATGTGCTCACCAGAGCATTTTAATCTTCATTTGAAGTAAATCGGGTAATTTTTCATGAAGTTACGATCAGATGTATGGGGAAGGTATCCAGCAACTTTTCTCAAATTTCAATTTTTTTTTCAACTTGACTAGCAGTAAAAAATATTTAGAAGTGAAATTAAGCTTTGATATTTCCCGAAGATGTTCAAAAAGGGTTGATTTAATCATTTATGGCAAGAACTCATTTTTGATAAAAATTGACCTTCTAACTAAACATGGCAATATCTCAGTTCAAACCTTTTCACCATCCGACTGATTATGTCATTCACTGTAACATATGCTTTTAAATTTCATACCTATGAGACGTTTTATCAATCAAGTATATTTTCATAGTGATGTATATTCAAATTGAGTGAAATATAAACTGATATTAACTTTGTTTTCGCTTCAAAGAGTCATAAGTTCCATGGATCCAGAGTTTGTCCCTGTTTTTGTTGGGCCAAACGGACAATAATAATTGTTTACTACTTTTGGAAAGGATGATTGTCTAAAGCAAAGTTGCTGCTTTCCGTTTGATTTAACAAACCAAGCTACCCAATCACCGTTGAGTTGGCAAGTGGATCAAGACAAATTTTTTGATATCTTAATTGAACCCGAGACCGAAGCTGATTATAGTATTTTCTTTACACACTGAGCTACCAGAGCTCCTTAAAAGACTTTAGGCACAGCTCAAAACTTTGAATAGCAGAATATAAAATTTAAAAAATAATAATAATAAAATAATTCCCCTTATTCATCCCGAAGGGGACATTTTTCTTAAGGGTTTATTCCAAGGGAAGACTGGAATAACCCAGGCGTCAGCCGCAGTGCAGCGCCGCAAAGCGAGCTAAGGCTAGGTGACTTGCTCAAGGCCACATAGCGCGGATGGTAGTACAACTCTGTATCATTTGGGTACGAAGCAAAAACCATACCGCTGAGCCACGCTGGCCCGTAATCCTGCAATCTTATACGTTCGTAATTTAATGTTATGAAAAGAAATAAGAAAACAAAGTTTGTTATAATTTTTATCTAACTTTATTCCTATAAAAAAATATCAATACAGAATAATTTCAAATACTTAAAAAGATACGTTACAATAAAATAAAGTAAAATCAATAAGAAGAAACATAATCTAATTAACTAAAATATCAAAGTTCCATCATCCTAGAGGCAACTTAAGCAATTCCTTGTAGCTCCATGAAGTCATTTATTGCCTGGAGCGTTTGACCTTGTACTTGCGGCCCTTCTTGCGGTACTTTTTGGAGGGTCTGTACTTGGTCAGTTGTTCCTTGACGTCATCGGTGGTTTTGTTACTCTCAGACTTGGCAGGCAACATTTCAGACATAGACTAAAGACACAAAGAGAGAAGAGAGGGAATGAGGTAGATGTCAAGCCTGAAAATCTTTAATATTTTTTATAAGTTCTCCCTTTAATTTTTTGTCTGGTTTACACTTAGAAATATAATTCGATTTGTGTAGGATACTGTTGGTATGTTTTTTGGGGAAAATGTGTGTGTGTGTGTGTGTGTGTGTGTGTAAATGTGTGAGAGAGAGATAGTGTGTGTATGTGGTTGGGGGGTGGGGGATGGGGGGGGGGGGCGTTATTTTATATTTTGGCTCTTAGAATGCAAATGTTTTTGGCTATGCTCGTCTGTAATTTATTTTGATGACACTACTAAATCTACTTATTGTTTTCAAGTGAAATTTATTGTATCTAAATCTAACTTTTTTTCTCTTAGTAGATCGCGTTGACCTTAAGTAGTAAATGAGGTAATGCAATGCAAATGCGATTTATTTACATTATAATGATTATCTTTATTGTGTTCATTGTTATCATTATTATTATTATTATTATTATTATTATTATTATTATTATTATTATTATTATTATTATTATTATTATTATTATTATTTATTATTATTATTATTATCATTATTATTATAATTATTATTATTGTAACCATTATGATTATTACTAATGTTATCATCATCATCATCATCATCATCATCATCATCATCATCATCATCATCATCATCATCATCATCATCACCATCATCATTATCATCATCGTCGTCGTCGTCGTCGCCGTCGTCATCATCAACTGATTCTTCTTCTTCTTCTTCTTCTTCTTCTTCTTCTTCTTCTTCTTCTTCTTCTTCTTCTTCTTTATTATTATTATTTTTATTATTATTATTATTATTATTATTATTATTATTATTATTATTATTTTGTTGTTGTTGTTGTTGTTGTTATTATTATTATTATTATTATTATTATTATTATTATCATTAGTATTATTATTATTAATTATGGTAGTAGTAGTAGTAGCAGTGGTAATTGTAGCAGTAGTAGTAGTAGTAGTAGTAGTAGTAGTAGTAGTAGTAGTAGTAGTAGTAGTAGTAGTAGTAGTAGTAGTAGTAGTAGTCTGAGTAATAGGAGTGTCTATAAATGAAAACTATTCACCAAGAGGACAACAAAAGCGATGCGACTCGGGCTTAATTAAAAATTTAATACATATAAGTAAATATATCATTTGCTTATTTTCAATAACAACTTGATAAACATTTTTTTCAAAGAATTAATCGCTAATAAAAACTGATATCAGTGTATCCATACCTCTACAAGGTTATCCCAAGTATTCTCATCGGGCAAGTATTTGTTTGCAAACTTTTCGACCTTGGTGATGATGGGCTTCATGTCTGGGACTTTGTCGAGGCGTTTGACAACAATAGGCAGGGCTACTTCAGCCTGAATCTCTCCGTGTTCGGGGTCCCACACTGTGAACATCAAGAAATAGGACAAAATCAAATTTAAGTTCAAATCAAAGTAATTTTCAATATGAGTTTTTATTTAGATCAACATTCAATTATGGTGCTCAAGGCGCTTTACTCGATGGTTTGGAGCCAACAGTATACTAACTCTTAATAAACAGGGACGAGACAGGTATCCATAACTATGCTAAGCACTTCATCATCTGCTTGCTTTTTTAACGATGTTAAAATTAGTCTATTTGTTTAATTATTAGTCTTTTGTAAAGATTTCAATGCTTTCATTGGTTATCCCTGTTTTTTAAGAGTGTCGAATTGACACGTATTTGACCTGGGTTCAAGATTAATCAACTGGAGCTATTTAGAACCATAGGAAAATACTTTGATAAACAACAGCATCCTGTCCTTATGTTAGCAAGCAGTTGTTAAAGACTGATTTATATTACACAAACTGTGATAAACTTCCGCCTCATATATCTTAATTTTGCTCAGGAATATGTCATAATATGACCAATGTCAGAATGTTACATTACCTGTGATTGGACTAGTGAAGACATCCTGAAGGTCTTCAGAGAATTCTTTCAACTCTTCTTCAACAATCTCTTTCAATGTTTTAAGAATGCTCTTGGCATGTTTTTCAAGGTTTTCTTCAAGTTGCCAGTAGTTGTAGGCCCAAACACCCTGAAGGATTGGATTAAAAAAGAAACAACAAAATATTAGTTTTGAAGTATAATATAAATATCTAAAGGAGACAAACATTTAGAAAGCTGAATAAGTGTGTTAAGTAATCTATTTGTTTTGTAAGGATTCCCTGTAGTAAATTAGCTTTTAATGAAATATCATATTTTTATGAACAACAGAGGAAAGTTTGTTATAGAGACGAGAGAGAAGGGGGGAGGTATATATATAAATATATATTTATATAAAAAAAAATATATATATATATATATATAGAGAGAGAGAGAGAGAGAGAGAGAGAGAGAGAGAGAGAGAAGGAGAGAGAGAGAGAGAGAGAGAGAGAGAGAGAGGAAGGGAGAGAGAGAGAGAGGAAGGGAGAGAGAGAGGGAGAGAGAGAGAGAGAGAGAGAGAGAGAGAGAGAGAGAGGAAGGGAGAGAGAGTTATCTATACTGTCACTATGAAATTGTCAAAGCAATACGCCGTTTCTACAAAGAACAGATGACTGCAGTGAAAGGAAGTGGGAAAAGCGAATGATTTCCTACAGGGAGAGTTGTAAGACAAGGTACTATCGCCATCAGATTTTATTATTATTATTATTTTTATTATTATTATTATTATTATTATTATTATTATTATTATTATTATTAGTAGTAGTAGTAGTAGTAGTAGTAGTAGTAGTAGTAGTAGTAGTAGTAGTAGTAGTAGCAGTAGTAGTAGTAGTAGTAGTAGTAGTCGTGGTAGTAGTGGTAGTAGTAATAGTTAACTATTAGCAGTGATAGTAGCAATAGTAATACTACTTGTAAGTTAGTAGTAGAAGTAGTAGGAGTAGTCGTAAAAGTAGTAGTAGTAGTAGTAGTAGTAGTAGTAGTAGTAGTAGTAGTAGTAGTAGTAGTAGTAGCAGAAGAAGAAGAAGAAGAAGAAGAAGAAGAAGATGATGATGATGATGATGATGATGATGATGATGATGATGATGATGATGATGATGATGATGATGATCATGATCATGATGATCATGATGATGGTGATAATGATGATGATGATGATGATGATGATGATGATGATGATGATGATGATGATGATGATGGTGATAATGATGATGATGATGATGATGATGATGATGATGATGATGATGATGATGATGATGATGATGATGATGATGAAAATCCCCATTAATAAGTAGAATGCCGTACTTGTTGGTAAACTTCATTGATGCCCTCTTTGACGAAAGGGACTTCATATCTGTCGAGCATGTCGTTCAATTTTTTGTTGAATTTTGATGGAATATCATAGACGACATTGGTGTATTGCTCGGGGAGATTGAAAGATGAAATGTAAGGAGAGATGTCCACGTTGTTGATTTGACCAAGTTTGTTAGACAAGTAGTCGACGTATGTGGCATTGTAGACGGTATCTGTTGATATAAAATAGTGGAATGCAATTATACATTTACATTAAGAAGTGATAATGCCAATACACAAATTTATTTAAATTTGATAATGTTCAATTTACCATTATTGCCTTTTATTCTGCTCTTCATGTTTCTTTTTTAATTAAAAAAATATAGCTCGTTGTGTTGCAATTATTCAAGTTTTTAAAAATGTCATTGAAACGTAGTTTGAATAACAGTCTTGAAGCTCGCATGCTATTAAATAACATGGTTCAGAACAGTTGTGCGAAAGAATTATGAAACTTACCCATAGCTTTTTGTTTGATAGCCATCATGGATGCTTTGTATTCTTGCAGGACTTGGTCAACCTCAGCCATGTACAACTCAAGGGAGGCAAAAGATTTCATGGATTCAGACACCAGCCAGGCTGATGATTGAGCCACAAAGTGTTTGTATTGGGCACCGGCTTGGAAGCGGCGCATCTCGTACAGGTTCTCTCTCAAAGAGTTGATAAGCTGATTGTAGGTTGTAGTGTATTCCTGGGTAAGTCTCTCCATTTTAGCTCTGTGAATAATGTAAAACGTTGTTGTTTTGAGTACTATGTTTATACATGTAATATGATTTGTACAACAAATCAAGTTTGTAAAGATCGAGACTAAAGAATGACACAAGAATATTTAAGCGCTTTATGAAAATGACCACATATCGTTTTTATCATGATCAATGCAGATGGGACAGTTAGCCCCGTTTCCTATATCTATAATGAAGGGACAGTATTGGTTAGTTATGTACTGAAAGCAGTTAACTCAAAATTGATGTTATAGTCTTTTAATCAAAAGAAAGTATATTTACTGCAGCCTGAGGACTCCCTCTCCCATCTTTTGGATATAAAAGTCATTGTTGTCGTACATCTTTCTCAATTCATCAGAGAGTTCATTCATTTTCTCAGCAACAAGGGCGAGTTCGTCATGCAAAGCAGTGATGAATGGTTGAAGTTCTTGGCTCATTTCATTGGCGATGGCTGTGTACTTGCTTGAGAGCTGGAAAAAGGTAGCATTCATAAATTTGAGATTTAAAACGTATTATAATGATGATATATTCTGTGATCAAAATTGTCTTTTTGTAAAAATAATTTCTGAAGCTCTATCCTAGCACGTTTAAAGAATGAACCGCCAACTATTATTGTCAGGTAAGCATTCTATGCTCTTTATTTATTTATTTTTTACAAACAACAGTTTTACTCAATTTAGTAAAGTCATTTCGTTTTACATAGAGGCAAAGAAGATAACTACTGATTCATTCACTGTTTTATAAAACAAGCATCATCAGGAGCAATATGTATGAAACACAAACCTCGTCAGAGAATTCCTCGTTGAAGGAAGCAAAACCAAGAATGGCTGATTCAGAGATCTCCATAAGTTTGGGCCAGGCATATGCCTTGAAGTCCTGAATCATTTCAGGGCGCCATGACAAACGGGTGTGGAGCAGACGGGAAGTGTTGAGACGGACGGCCATCAATGCTTCCTGTTGATCGTAGTCTGGGGTGTGGCGGGTAAAGTCAACACGGAATGCAGAGTTGTTGGGGTATTTGGCAGCGAAGGTCAGAATGTCTGAAACGTTAGGGAAAATAAAATCACGTTTCAACTGTTATCTTTTCTCAAATACAAAAGCTAAAATTCCAACATTAGCTCTGTATTTTATTTACACATAAAAGCATATATATAACTTGTCTATTTGTCCAGCAATATTTCAACCTAAAAAAAATAACAGGAACACCATATCAGTAGGATCGTTGCGTATGTAAGTTCAATTTGCAAGGGCTATGAATTAAAGATTAATTCTTCAATCAGTTTTTAATAGACTTGAGAAGAGACGAGGCAGGGGGGAGGGGAGAAGAGAAAGGAGAGAGTGGAGTAGAGATTCATATACAGAGATACAGAGAAAGACACGCAGAGAAAAAGAGAGTGCGCGAGAGACTTCTTTAATAATGTCTTACCTGCATCAGTGAATGTGCTGAAGGTGAAAGCCTTCTTGACCTTATCAACGGTCATGTCAGAGCGGATAGTTTCCTGTCCATTGATCTTGTTCATCAGACGCATTTTGTATGGGGTCTCGCTGACAATATCTCCAACGACTTCAATGCTGTTGTCTGGGTTGAAGACCTGTACACTGATTTGTTTCTTAAGCATGTTGATTTCACTGAGTAGAGCCAAGTTCTTCATCTGTCTCTTGCTGGTCAAGTAGTTGGCAGACACTCCAAGAGTCATGCTTTCGTCAGAGCTTCCAATGTGGGAGTTCATGGCAATGTCCACGTTAGTGTAGGCGTGTTTGAGTCCCAAGGCCAAGCTGTAGTTGAAGTGGCTGTTACTGGTAGAAATGTCTTCCAATTTGGATGTCAGAGTGAGAGTCTTCCTTGAGTCTCTTGAGTAGGATATGTCGGTCTTGGTATCCAGAATGACACGGCCGTTGTTCAACATAACTTCACCGTCAACACGGATTTCCTGCAACAGAAATGCAGGTTTTGATTTAAAATCAATATCATGTGAAATAAAAATGTACAAATATATAGTTATTGTTTTCGTCTTATATCCAGTCCATGAAATTCTTTCATATTTTATAAACTGTTCAAAGTGTTCAACAAATAAAAACTTCTATTAGTCCTGTTAACCACTTTTACTGAACTACAATCTCATGTTTATATAAATTAGATCACAAGAAAAAGAAAAAAAACGTAAGAAATGTTTAATCGTGAAAACTTCATAAGACTCTAACCTTTCTCAAAGAGGGCATGCTGAAGGTGATGTCTCCTTTCAGATTGTCTCCACGACGAACATTGGTCTTGACACCGAATTGTTTGGTGTCGTCACGATCGGCGTCCCAGCTGAAGGCAGCGTCAGTAGATACCATGGCAGAGTTTTCACTGTGTTGATAAAAGAATGAAAAAAGTGAGCATATGAAGCTAAGACATGCTGTTAATAATGTATTGATGTGTTTGAGCACATAACCTGCTTAATGTTTAAAATATTTCCATTTTTATAGGTTACATAAAAATACAACATACAGTGTGTGTTGTTTTTTGTTTTCTTTATTGACACATTTCAGGTTTGAATAGCTCGAGAGCTATTAAGATTTCATCAAACATTTTTTGCCATATGTGCAAAATGTATAAAAGTGTTGATTGATAAAAGTTTTAATACTGTGCGCCCTTTGATACCTGAGCTATGACGTCATCAATAGAAAAGGATAATTTTGACATAAATTGTAATTTATTTAGGCTTTCTCCGACCTGATTCTCGAAAGTTTTTTATTTTAACATATTAATCTAACGATATGAAATTAGGACAATGCCTTGACATTGTAAAATTATTTTGGGCATGGCGTCATCACTGATTGTATTAATGATACAATAGCATTTTGAGCTTTGACGCAATAATGGGAATCCTTGGTGATGGTGAATGAGAATACAAAATGGTGGTGGTCATGTGGAGCTTTAAATCGGACTATTGCGCAAACACACGATCACGAGTAAGATATGAGAAAAAAAATTTAGATTAATATATTGAATCCAAGTTGATGTCGTTGCAGCTGATCTGGAGTTATTTAAACCTGAAATTGTCAATTAATAAAAACAAGCACACCGTAAATTACGATATATTTCAAAATTACCTTTTTCTACTCATGGCATTATACTTCAGCTACCAAAGAGTGCACAGTGTTAAAACTTATATAAGTCAATACTTAAATAGATTTTGCACCTATGGCCAAAAAAACGTTTGATGAAATCTAACATAGCTTTGGAGTTATTCAAACTTGAAACGTGTCAACATTTCATTTTAAATGCACTATATTTCAGATTTGGGGAGATTATCCTCCTCATTAGTGATATGTTGTCTTATACCGCAACTCTTTTGCATTTGGATTTATTAAGAGTAAATAATATTTCACAGTCACTTGAAGATATGAAGACATCACCATCGTTTGTCTAAGTATTTCATATAATATGCTGAATATAAGCTACTTCTATTAGTCTTAGATTTTATCTACCTGTAAGATCCAGTCAAGCCAAGAGTTCTGGTTGGCAGACCAAGTTTGAAACTGCCATCCACGATCTGCTTGCCGCGTCTGTTGTTCTCATTGACATTGACGTCATAAGACACCTTGCTGTCATCATCAGAATCCCAGTAGATGTGGCCATTGCTCAAGATTTGAGAGGGTTTGTGGGAGAGACGGTTGACCAAACCGACCTTGCGAGAAGCATAGGTCACGCTGACGTCAAGAGCGTTTTCCATCTGGTATCTGTTAGTCTTATCAGTCATTGTGCTCTGGATACGGACATTGCTGTCATCTGCATCTCTGTATGGTTAAAATAAATAAACAAATAAAAGTTAAAGTATTCTTAAATAATACCATTCTTAATATTAACGAAACTGGTGTGATTAAACTACAATACAAACTGATTTTCCGTCAATTTTGTATATAACCAAATGATTTTTATTATGATTCACCTGTCTAGATTATGTCCGACTATTATGAACCACAAGAATGTTTCAGTAAAATTGTATTTCTTCATATATCTAAAGTTTACCTGTTCCAGTTGGCAACGATCTCAGTTTCGGTGGTTCCGTCGTTGCTGGTTCTGCTGGCTGTGTACTGCATGGGCCAAGGCTGTCTGACAATCAATTCAGCTGTCTTCTTGTCGTTGAAATTGAGCTCAGCATCATAATCCAGAAGGCTGTCGCCGTTCAGGTCAAAATTCATTTTATGAGTATAGCTCTCACTTCCAACTGTGATTAAAAAGATAAATACATTTGTGTAAGATATTCAATCACTATTTCTAACATATGTATCTATCTATCTATCTATCTATCTATCTATCTATCTATCTATCTATCTATCTATCTATCTATCTATCTATCTATCTATCTATCTATTTATCGAACTATCTCTCTCTCTTTCTCTCTCTCTCCCTCTCTCTCTCTCTCTCTCTCTCTCTCTGTGTGTGTGTGTGTGTGTGTGTAGGTGTATGTGTGTGTATTTTAGTTGCAAATATGTGAGTTTTCTTTTAAAAGGTCGTCGGCAGCCGTGGGGAAAGATAAAGAATAATATTTTTAAGCAAATAAACAAGAATAAATTATTTTTTAAGTGTATTCCCCCAAACAAACAATGTTTTGGTGTGGATGTGTGAAAGTGTGTCTGTTTGTGTGTGTTTGTGTGTGTGTGTGTGTGTTTGTGAGATAGAGAGAGACAGAGATATAGATAGAGAGAGAGAGCAAAGGCTGTGTTGATATAATAATATTATGGTGTCCACGTAATTATTTATTTATACTCTGCTTACCTGATTGGTCCATCTGGAGATCTACACTGCGAACAGCAACGAATGGTGTAGTCATGCTGACATCTGCGTGCATCTTGTTCTCGTTCCAGCCGTCTTGCTTGCGGAAAGTGGTGTCGAAAGTTACCTGAAACCACATAAAATTTGTAAGACTTGTTTGTAATTGGGACCAATTGATAATGGTGTTGTAATATTTAAGAATGGAATGATTGTTGCTTGATCTAAGGGCTGCATGAAAACACGGGTTTAATACGTTTTGAAAATAAAAGTGTTTATATCGCTTACTATAATATAAACCCAGCCTCTATGAACCTAGTTGTTTTCAAGAAAAAATAGGATTATAATGTTTTATAATAGATGATTTACTCTTATGCTAATTAAGCTTTACTTGTAACATTTATTAGATCTAGTTTATCGATCATTGTAACTCCATATCAACATGAGGTCAACAGTCTACATGTAAAGATCACACCAACCTGTTGTCCACTGGTCCAGCCGACAATCGCGTTGGTCTTGACTTCACCAGCCACGTCAGAGGTCTTCAGCTCAGCTTTCAAGTCATCAAAGCCTTCAAGAGAGGTCTGGAGGGAGGCAGCAGCGGACATGTCCATCACAGCATCGTATCTCAAACTCGCTTTGGCGTTGACGTGGTTAGTGAGAGGAGAGGACAGGAAGCCAGTTGATTTGAAGTTGGTAAGGCCGCCCTCATGGGTTAAGTCAAGTTCAATGTTACGGAAATTCTGGAAAGGAGTGCTGATCTTGGTGGATGCTTTCATTGGCTCAATGGAATAATCTAACTCAGATGTCATGGAGAAAATGCTGCCTTGTCCAAAGTTCAAGGAACTGCTGGTCTCGTACCTCTTGTATGAGCTCTCGAAGGTGGCAGATCCTTGCATGCTTTCAAATCCTCTAAAGGGTGTCTTTACAGTGACAGTGCCATCGAAGTTGGGAGAAAGAGAGGATTTGACATCGCAGCTCATTCTCTTTCCATCGTCGTAAGTCAAGACGATAGAGCCTTCCAGCTCGCTGGTTTCAAGCTTATGTTGATATTCGGCCTTGGTGTATTCAAAGCCAGACAATGGAGTGCTCACTTCCAGAGATCCGTCCAAGTATTCAGCAGAGTAGAAGTTCAATTTTCCATTAGCTGAATAGACGTTACTTCCGAAGTTCAGACTATAGAGAGCTTCATAGTTAGGAGCAGTTAGGTCCAAAGCTCCCTGAGCTTTGATGACATCTACAGGAGTATTAAGTGTGATCACAACATCGTAGCTAGGAGAGTATGTGAGTTTTACGTTGCCGTTCAGTTTCTCGCCATTGTTGTATTCCAATGCTGCAGTTGTGCTGATGCTGTTGGAGTTGTCCTCAAAATTAACTTCGGCTTTGGTGTTTTCCATTCCATTGAATGGAGTGGTAAGCTCTAAGGAAGCATCAATACGGCGCCACATGTATCTGTAGAAGTTAACTTTGCCAAAGATTTCTTGTCCGTCCATATAGTTGACTGTACCCTCAGTTCCAAACTTATTACTGTCGCCAGAGTGCATGAAGTTCATGCCAATCTTGTTGAAGTTATCGAATGGAGTGCTGATCTTCAAAGAACCAGATATATCATTGGTGGCGTCAAATGTACCAACCAGAGTAAATCTGTCACCATTTCCAGGAGTCATCTTGCAAGTCAATTCATATTTGGGCCAGCTGTTATCGAAAGATACCAAAGCCTCAATTTCTTTGGAGAATGGGCTGGCGATAGTGAGAGAAAGTTCTGGGGTGGGCTTGAATTTGCTGTAAGCATCAATGGTGATTCTTTGATTGTTTCCATAGATAAGTTTGGTGATTGTCTTTATAATTCTCTTATTGGCGACGTTTTTAGTCTCAAATCTAGTGAATTCATACCCGGAGAAAGGAGTAGTAATTTCGACGGAAGCGTCACTTCCAGTTTTACTCATTGTACCTACAGCCTTTCCGGAGATGACTTGTCCGTCCATGTAAGTGATTCTACCTTCAGAGTTGATGCCGTTAGATATAGGTGTTTGGTGGAAGCTGAGTCCTACACTATTGAAATTTTCAAAAGGAGTGGACAAAGTAATTGCACCCATGATCTCAGTAGAGACATCAAGAGAACCGTCTAAAGAGATTGAGCGACCTTCTCCAGCATCGAGTTTGGCATTAAGAGCATATCTTGGCCAGCTGTTTTCGTAAGATCCAGAGGCCATATATTGCTGCTGGGGCATTCCCAATGTCACGGTGATTTCAGGTTTGGGAGAAGACTTTGCAGACATGTCATAAGATATGCTTTGAGCATTACCGTACTGGAGGATAGAAGAGCAAGTAAAGCTGTCGGATTCTCCTTCATGTCTGTATTCAAATTTAGTGAATTCCAAATCGGTGATAGGTGTGTTCAATTCGACAATTGCCTCAATGCGACGGAGGAGATGGCGGTAAAAATCTACATGGCCAGAAAATGCTTTACCATCAGTCAAAATCAATTTTCCTTCACAATTAAATCTGTCGACAGATCCGGAGTGTTTAAAGGCCAAACCAATGTTCTTATATCCTTCAACAGGTGTATTGACAGTGAGGGATCCGGTCAACTCGTCTTCGTTCTTAAAGTTTCCAGTGATTTTGGATGACTTTGCACCATTCTTGCCAGTGATTTCAACATTGAAGTTGTTCAGATTTCCTTCTTTGTGCACAATAATAGAAAGTTGGTTGCTTCCAAAGTCCTGAACGGTGTACATCAGTTTGCCCTCGGCATCAACAGTTTCTGACCTCTGACTAAGAGAAGCTTCTCCATTGATGATGTTATTTTGACCAACAACTGCTCTTGCTGAAGTTTTCAGATTGGTCAAATCTCCGTTGTGATCCAGAGTCAACAGAACACGTGGCGTGACAGTGCTCTTGTATTCAAAGGAGGAGTGGAGTTCTTGATCTTGAAGACCATTTTTGATTTTCAATTCAGCCACTTCGACACCATTTCTCAATACATTTCCGGTAACTTCAAGGTTGCCCATATTTCCGGTCTTGCTATAAACAATGCTTCCAGTTCCAAAGCCAGCAATTGTTGTGTCAATGGCAGCATCTCCGTTAAGGTCAGAAGAATAGCTATTATATTTGTTGTTGAGTTTCATGTGCAAAGTTTTGAAGTTTTCAAATGGAGTCATCAGTTCAGAGACAAATTTGATGTTGCTGAGGGAGTAAGCGGTCAATTCCAGTTTGCCATTGATGTCTTTTCCGTCCATGTAGTTGATGTTGAAGTTTGTGGTGAAGTCAGATAAATCACCAGAGTGAGAAATTACCAATCCAACTTTATTGAAGTTAGCAAAAGGTGTCAAGACCTTAAGAGTACCCTCAATATTTTCAGTGTTTTTCCAACCTCCAGTAACATCAATAGATTTTTTGTTGTAGCTGGCAGACCCACCAAAACGCATGTTATTCAAAGCTCCAGATCTAGAAGCAGACAGTTTAACCTCATCATTGTTAAATTTTCCAGTTAAGTCCATGTTGCAGTTTTCCAAAGGCCCGTCCTTTTGAAGGGTGATGGAAGCTGTATTTTTACGTTGTCCTTGCAGTTTGAAGGTTAAAGATCCGTCAGCAGAAACAGAATCATAGCTTCTCTTCATGTTAGCATCAGTGGATACCATGTTCTTTCCAATCTTGCCCATGGTCTTTGTGTTAAAGCTGAAGCTGTCTCCAGAATGGTCAATGCTGAAATACATGTCCGGGGTAGCAGCTGATTTCACACTGCACATGCTGTGCATTTCAGTATTCTGCATGTTATGGGTCAGTTTAATAACAGCCATGTCCTTGCCATTGTTTGATACAGATCCCTTCAAAACAAGGTCGTTGAGGTCACCAGTCTTGCTGTAAGACACATCTCCGGTACCGAATCCGCCAATAGTAGTGGTGAGTTCAGCAGTGCCAGAAATGTCACCCGAATAGCTACTGGTATCGTGAATGACCTTCACAGAGGTAGACTCAAAGTTTTTGAATGGTGTTGTCAATTCGCTGGTGAGTTTCATTCCATTTTCATTAGAAAATTCAACTTTGCCCATGATATTCTTCTTTTCCATGAAGTTGATATTTGCATTTGAGGTAAACCCTGTGACGTCAACAGAGTGAGAGAGGGTCATGCCAGTGTTCTTGAAGTTTTTGAAAGGGGTCTTGACCTGAATCGAGCCATCAATGCCGCTCTTTGTTCTTAGGGATCCGCTGACACTGATATCGTCTCTATTGAAGCTGGCAGCTGTAGAGAAAGAGAAATCTTCAACTGGTCCATTCTTGCTGAAAGAAACACGAGCTGTGTTGCGACCTTTGCTCAATTTATATTTGATGATACCGTTGCCATTTACATCATTGTCACGGAGGGTGAACGAAGCAATGGTGTCAATATCAACCTTGCGGCCGTAGTTGATGTTCATTTTGTTTGTGAAGCTGTCGAGGAGGCCAGAATGATCCAAGGAGAATTTGAACGCCTCGGTGCGGGGAGTCATAAGATTAAAGTTTGTCTTCAGGGCATCCTTCATCATTTTATTGCTAAAGGTAGTCTGAATCTTTTCACCATTGATATTGATTGTGGCTCCTCCTTTAAGATTTCTCATGTTGCCCTTCTTTCTCAGAGACATGTCAATGTTCTCCAGTCCTGGGATTGGACTAGAAAATGTGAAGGTACCAGTTGTAGTATAGCCACTCTTAAATGAAGCATCAGCAGCAATGTTCTTTTCGGCAACATCGATTTCTCCATGGGTATCAAAGTTGTCGAGGTCTCCTCTGTGTCTCATTGAGATTTTGTTACTTTCATAGCCATGGAAGGGGGTCTTGACAAGGAGGTTACCCTCTATATCAGATGTCCAGTCAGCATTCAAGTCAGCTTCAATTTTCTTGTCAGATTGGTACTTCACTTCGGCATGAGATTTAACAGATGAGTCAGCCATGTTGTGTTGGATGGACATTCCAACATCATTAAACTGTGGATAGGGAGATCTGATAGTAGCATCGAAGGAAAGAGGGGATCCAAAGTTGTAAGAGCTATCAAAGCTGAAGACTTGGCGTGGATGATACTCGGCTTGGATGTGAGATTTTCTCATATCTCTGTCATTCTTGCTGGAGGTGGAGAGTTCAAAGTATGGGTAATTAACGAATGGAGTATCAAGACGGATCTTTCCATTCATATCATTTTCATATTGCCAGTTCATTGATCCGTCGAATTTTCCAATGCTTGGGAGGAGTTCAAAGTCGGCAGTGGTATCAAATTTGTAGGCGTGACCATTGAAGTTTAAGCCAGTGTTCAAAGATTTGACATGTTTGAAAGGTGAGCTTAGCTTAAGACGAAGCATTTTGTTTTGATCTCCATTTGCAATGCGCGATTCGAGATCAATATTTTGTCTCATGCCGTAGTTCAAATTCATGTTGGAAACAATCTCACCATTTTGTTTCTTGTTTGAAGCCTTAAGTACAATATTACGGATTGAACGTGATGGTGTTGTCATTTTCAGGTTGAGGCCAGCGTTGTCCCATGAGGCCAGATCAAGACTTCCCTCCATGGTACCTTTCATTTTAGGAGCCCATTGCAATTCAGCAGTGGTGGTCATTGGGTAGCTGTCATAGTTAGTACTAAATTTACCACCCATGTCTTCATTGAATGGAGAAGCAATCATGAAGTCAAAATCATGGCTGTTCTGTCCGCTCTTGTAGTTGATAATGGAGGATGCTTTCTTGGATGACCCTTGTTTCAAGAAAACGACGCTGTCAATCAAGCCAGATCCATGCTTATGATCAACGTTAAATTCAATATCACGAACTGGCTTCCATGGACTCTTAATTTTCAGGACTCCATTGATGTTTCTCAAATCAGACAGTTTGTGGGATCCAATCAAATCAACCATCAAACGATTTTTGTCCCATTTAGAACTGAGAGAAGATTTTACGGAAGCATCTGTGTTTTTGTGGTCCCAGTGAGTGGCAACCTTCTGTTTGTTCATTGTGAGGACAAGATCACCACTTGTTTCTCTATGCCAGCCATCACCGGAGTGAGACATTGTGAGGTCATAAGCATAAGCTTTGCCATTGTGGTTCAAGTCAGCATTGCTGTTGCAGCTTCCATCATTACTTGTATGAGAGGCAGACAGAGACACTGATTCAGCGTTCTTGATTGTTGATTTCAAATTCATTTTACCTTTGTAGCCATTGTTCAGTTTCTGGCCCAGGATCGAAAGCTTGGCGGTTTCTTTTTCAAGATCTCCAGTAATGACGGTGCTTATGCCGGAATCAAGTTTGTGGGCAATATCAATCTCAGCATTGCGGAATCCCTTGAATGGTGTCTTGACTTTTCCATTGAAATTAATGTTATTCAGAGTGATTGGTTTCTTGACAGTCATTGTGGTCATGATCTGGTCTGACTTATTTCCCCACATAAATTTGCCGTTAACAGCGTGTTGAGATTTATCCATGCCATATTTGACAGATCCAACGAGGTTCTCAAACCCAGCAAATGGAGAACGGAAGTCTACGTTTCCTCCCAGGCTAACAGATGCCTTAGCAGATTTTTTGAAATAACCTCCCTCAATGGACATTTTCTGGTTCTTATCATTATCAGCATCCCATGCAGCTTCAACTTTTCCTTCATATTTGCCTCTGCCCTTTCCTCCGGTGACATCCAAGGTGACGCGTCTTGATGGATGGATTAATTCCAGACTCATTTTTGCGCTAGGGGCCTTAGAGATCTTAGAAATGGCGTTAAATCCGTAAACATCTTTGCCTGTTTTGACTTCTCCAGAGGCAGCAAAATTCTTCCTGTTCAAGTTAGTGGATCCACTGATGGTTACTGGTTTCATATTGTGCAGCCTGAAGTTGGCAACAACGTCATGACCATCAGATTTGGGCATCTTATAGACAGTTGAAATGGTGTGTTTGGTTCCAGAGCTGCTCTTGAAATTCAAAACATTGGAGTATTGTTTGGCATTCTTCTGAGTTAGGTCAGTGTTGATCATATATTCTTGTCCGGGCCATGAAAGTGTAGCTTTTCCATTGATTTTGGCTAATTTAGCACCCTTGTTTCTCAAAGTTACTCCGGCGCTAACGTCTTTCTTGGGGGCATAGGTCAAGGTAACACTGGAGTCAAGAAGTTTGGGTGAATGCTCATGTTTTCCTTGGAGGAGATAATCGATGTTCTGTGGATATATATAAACAATTTTATTATAGTCAATTGTTACATTCAACAATATCGTGATTTTGAAAAAAAAAAAACTTTTTGGATCTTCTCTTCTAGTTAGTGCGTTGCTTTATTTGTGGGATTTAAAAAAAAAATATTATTTAGAATATTCTTTGAGTCTTGAACTAAAATCTATAACTGAGGTTCAAATTATATCACTGTCTGATAATTTGTCAAAGATTACTGCTCTTTTTAATATTTCCCTACATATTAAGGAATATGCTTCGTTGAAACTGTTTTAATTTGCATTTACAAGGTTCTTACATGAGCAGGAGCTTGAGCTTTGATCTTGTAGTTAATGAGAGCATTCTTCATGGAGGCAACTTTCCTGTTCAATGAGGTCAAAAAGTAGACTCTCTTGATCTTGTCTTTAGGGTTGGGACCATATTTTACATCGGCACTCATGTAGCTGAGCTTCTTCTTATGTCCAACCTCAATCTTCATGTTAGAGTTATATTCTGGGTTCTTCTTGATGCCAATATTACTGAAATATAACATGACAAAATTTTCAATAAATTTTATAGGTATTTTAATCTTGTAGAATTCTTACTTTCTAACTAATGATTACTTAAACTGTCATTCCATTTAAATTGTATGCTTATAAAACGAAAAAGGGTGTTGATGAACTTGGAAACATAGGATTTGTCTATGGATTAATCAGAATATCTTGTTTTAGACAATCAAACTATGCTGACTACCTACCTCTGTACAATGTATGACTTGTAAGCTTTGGTACTTCTGTCATTGAGTTTTCCAGAGAAGGTAACAGTGTTCTTGGCCACCTTTGGGACAGTGTAGTCAACCTTAGAGGTGACAGACAGGAGTCCGCTGGGTTTCTTATTGACGTTGCAGACAATGCTTCCACTGACATGAGAAGATTTCAGGTTTATAATACCCTTGTAGTTGGTGGACTTCTTTCTTGCAGTCTTCACTAGATTAACTGAAGTATACACAAAGCGGGTGATTGTTGTAATGTGTGGTATTTACACTGTTACTGGGTAATCAATACATATGTTATATCCTTCATATCAATAGCTAGATATTTGACAAAATAGTCAATAAAAAAAACCCAAAAAAAATTCAGATTTTTCAGTTCCCAACAATACTATGTTTAAAACTAAATTAAAGGAAATGAAAATATTGTATTAAAACTTTAAAATACATACCAATAGTAAGTACGTATCGATTATGTTTTAAAATTTTAAGGTAAAGAGGAGAATGCCATACGAATTCGGGCTTGAGTCTAATTTCATCAACATTCATGTTGATCCTTTTTAGTCGATTCTCTTCATACCTCATATTCCATCATTGTAAGAACTTGTAGACAATTATCTATTTGTTTTAGATAAACCACTAAACCATAAATCTAAGTAGAATATTGATTTATGGACTTCTAACAGATTGAATTAGTTATTCAACAGTACTAAATCTAAATATCTTCTTGTTTCAATAAAATTTAATGTTTTACAGTTATTTGTAACTTATAGCAGCAATACAATAATTATTCCTCAAATCTTGGAAGAATAGAACAAAGTACAATTGTTATCTAACATTGTCAGTTTTATATTAATTTAGATAAAACATATTAAGGTATCCGGTTACCTTTCAGAGCAGCGGGCTTTTTCAGCACACGGTACATGTAGAGGTTGGATGCAAGCTTCAAGGATTTGTCTTCCCTGTAGTCAACATTGTTGGTGAGAGACATCAGTTTCCTTTCAGGGCTTCTGACTTCCAACAGATTCTGGATGACGGCGATCATAGACTTCTTGCCCATGACGCTCATCTTGTTGGAGGCTTTGAAGCTGTGTTCATTCTTGCCGTCCAGGCTGATGCTGGCTTCTACACTCTTTTCCTTCTTGTTGTTTGTTAAAGCAGCTAAAACAAAAACAGAAGCATGACAATAATAATCATTTTGATAATGATACCGGTAACAGTAACACTGATAAATTATGGATATCAAGAGCTTAAAAAGATTGTGTCAACGGCAACGACAACTTTGATGATGATAGTGACAATGGTGATGATGATTTCATTATTCTCAGGTTACATATTCATATTCACCACCCCAATTTATATTATCATGAATAGTGTTGTTATCACTCGCATCCTCACCAGTATAATCATCATCATCATCATCATCATCATCATCATCATCATCATCATCATCATCATCGTCGTCGTCGTCGTCGTCGTAGTCATCATCATCACCATCATCATCATCGTCATCATCAAATTGCACTTACTATCAATATAATAATCATCATCGTCATCATCATCATCATCATCATCATCGTCTTCCTCTTCTTCCTCTTCTTCTTCCTCTTCTTCACATCATCACTATCATCATTCGTTCAAACCAGAGAAAAATCGTCGTAACTCACATTTGAGAGTGTAGGGCAATTTGTTGAGTCCAGACAGGGACATTTCCATGTTGACGGATTTCAAAGGATGCTCGACAGCGACGAATCCAGTAACCTGGATGTTGTCAGCGCCAGGACGTCTCAACTCAATCATGGGGTTGACCTGGATTTTGCCCTTGGACTGAGAAACCTTGACCTCTCCAGTCATGGCGTAGGTATCTTTGTCGTCAATGACAACACTTCCTTTCACACTCTTCAAGTCTTTCAGGTTGATCAGGTTACCTGGAAGATTAATATAATTATTAAATAAGGATTTAATGCGAATATAAAATCAATGATGAAGTGATAATGAGTAGCGCTTTTAACATATTCTTTAAAAGATAGTGTTGGGAGCCAATTTTTAAAAAAATTGCCAACAAACACAGAATTACTGACAAATCTGAAAATTGTAAAACTTTTTTTTTTACATATTGATAATCGGTAACTTGTGAACCTTTTCTAAGTTTTATCACCCGTTGACTCAAACGATTATTTAGATTAACTCCTAAGGCTTTATGATCGTCCATCTGACGATGAAGAAGGAGGAGGAGGGGGAGGAGGAGGGGAAAAAGAAGAAGAAGAAGAAGAAGAAGAAGAAGAAGAAGAAGAAGAAGAAGAAGAAGAAGAAGAAGAAGAAGAAGAAGAAGAAGAAGAAGAAGAAGGAGGAGGAGGAGGAGGAAGAGACGGAGCAGGACTAGAAGAAGGGGGAATAGAATGAGAAGAAAAAATATTTAGTGTAGGGTATTTATTTTCTTGCAGAAAAAGAGGAGTTGGGGTGTTGAAATCAATACAATTTTAATGGACTTCACAAATGGTTCCTAAAGTTTACCAAAGACGACTTAAAACTAATCTATCACTGCTTTTCTATCGATGTGACATACAATATCGCATTCTGAATATAATTGAAATAATTTTATTACCATTCACAGACAGTTTCTTCCATGGGGAAGCCATGTTCATTTCAATGTCTTGTTTCTTGTAGTTGAGGCTCATGTCTACAGAGATGGCACGGTTGACCTGGGATCCTGGGGTGTTGAATGAGATCTGAGCCATACTGGCCTTCCTGTTCTGTAAACCCAAAAAAAAATAATAAGATTAAGATCTTGTTGAATCACTGACAGTGGCTATGTCCTTATCCTTACGATGATTTAAACAAAAAATGACAACATTGAATATCAGGATAAGATAATAATGACGAGATGTGCCTAACAAGAGGCTGCAAAGAAGCACATCACAAAATTTATTCTCATCATAGCCATTTACAAAAAGGGTTTTTTTAATTGATAATTTCATAATACTTTTTCATATTTCGTACACTGAGCTATCAGATTATAATTTGTGACCCATCGTCTTAATATGGTATTATTTAGGAGAGAAATTGAAAATTATACTGAAAATTAACTATTCGGTCTTAATTAAAATTTTTTATTTGAATTGATATTATGTCCCTTTGAGAAGAATGAATGTCGGCTCTCAAAATACATTGGTATCAAATTTGTAATTCAAACTGTGTTTTCCACTCTAAATTCTACTTCTAGAATCATGTACAGCCTTTATGGTTACTTCTTGTTTCAATCGTTGGAACCTACCTCAACTCTCTTGGCAAAGATCTTGTAACCAGAGTGGGAATCTTTCTTGAAGACGGTAACACTGACGGATGTTGGGCCAGTGAAGGGGAAGTATGGACTATCAGCCTTCATGGAGGCGTTGGGGAAGCTGAGTTCACCACAGACCTCCATACCGGTGATATGGGCCATCTGTTTGCTGGAGCAGAGTTTGTATTCCTTCCTGTTCTCCTTGACCATCTTCTGTTCTTGTTCCATATCATTGTGGAGGAGAACGAATTTGGATCTGAAAAGATTTTGAAAATATTAGTTGACATTCTCCTGATGGACAGAGGCATTGTTATTTATGGGTGGTTGTGTGTGTATTTGTATGTATTTGTATGTTTCTTACTTTATATAAGAAGAAAAATACGGTATAGTTCTTTAAAAGGAGACTTTGTATGGAGGAAAGTCTTGATTTCAAGATGTACTATAACAATGAATACTGATTATTAATAAGGTCAACATGTATAAAAAGGGCACTTGTAGCAGTTTTCGGGTTATATTCGAATATCTATTGCCAAGTCATTATATTTTATCCGACAATACAATGGGACCAATACTTCAGAATCCTAAGTGCCTATCCGAAAGAAAGATTGAGAGAAATAATTCAATAATTACGCAAATGACACCCCCCCCCCCCCCCCCCGGCCTCATAAAAAATCATTTTCAATTAAAATTTCCAAACCTGGCATCGAAGATTTCCATCTTGTCCTCGGGGGTATCAAGCTCAACATTGAGTTGCTGTCCTCGGTTCATCTGGATACGTCCCTTCATGGCAGTGCTGGTGTGCAGGGTGTTGCGCATGCGCATACCGGTCTTTGTGACAAATGAGTCCACAAACATGGAACCAGTGACTTCAACGGCGGCGCTGTTGCAAAACAAAAACAAAAAAGAAAAACATTTTAAAATATACGAATCCGCTTGTTCCAAGTATATAGAACACAGCGATTCACTCTTGTCAACACATTGGCTACACATACTCAGAGTTTCAATGTAGAGCGACTTAAAATGCCTTCCATCCGATTCAATGGTAAAAACAACAAAACAATTAACAGTTTTTTAAAGGCTTCCAACACTTTTACTTGTATCATTTATATTTTACGTAATCTTTTTGATTTTACAAGTGTTTGGAGAATTGAAGAATTACATAATCTAACACGAATTACCTTGGTCTGATTTCTCCATCGACATCCATGGATCTGGGAGAAGCTCCAACCTTACGCAAGTCCATCTTACCACTCATGTTAAGGTCTACAGTGGCCGTTCCGTTCACGTTAACGTGGATGGGCAGACCAGCAGATGAGGGAATTACCATGCTGAAATGAAATTGTTCTACTGCTATAATCCATCTTATTTGTATAACATTAGGTGTAAATGAAAAGAATATTGTATAAACTATTACTCCCCCATATCCCCCCCCCTCTCTCTCTCTCTCTCTCTCTCTCTCTCTCTCTCTCTCTCTCTATTTCGTTCTCCCTTCTAACCCTTCCATTCATTCTGGTGCACTTTTTCCCCGAACACGCTTTTTCTCCCTGGTTCTCATTAACTCCTCTTTATCATTCACGGTATTTCTCTTTTTATAGGCAGTTTCCATAATTTTGCTTATAATAATCTGTTACAACATCTTTTTTATATTTTAGATTTCAGCCACGCATCTGATAATTGAAATCGGATGCATCAAACACATTTTAATGCAAGACCAAGATGATTGCATCAAATGTTTAAATTACATGTTTTTCGCTTTGTAGAACTGTTTTATGATACTTAGTCAACTTTATGGTTCAACTATTATATGATGAAGTTAATTTTGTGTGCGTAGAACATACCAGATATCCATGAATTGAACACTCTGGGTGAGTGCAACATGTTGCTGGTTGGCCATTTTGATGAGAATGTCCAAGTATGTGGGAGTCTTTCCAAACAGGGATTTTGTGGTCTGGGAGTGCATGAAAAGCATCTCATTGCCAAACAAACGGCCGTAGAAGGATCCTTTCACGTTGTCAGCCTCAATCTAGAAACACAATAAATTATCACACATAAACATCTTTCGCAAACTTTTCATATCTTTTCATAATTTATGGCAACCATTTTTCAAGCTTTCTCCATTTATTTTGTGTTATTCTTTGACTTTGAGACATATATCCTCAGATTTGTATCAAACATGTCCATATTTAATCATTTAAAATCATATTTTTAAAAACTATGCAAAAATAATGAATGGCTATTTGAAGATTATTTAACACAACAGTGTAGCCATAATTTGTGACCAAAAAATCGCATGTCTTTACGCCAAATTTAGCACCCAACCATACCTTGGATTTGTCGTTGACGTATGGTCCAAAGATGTTTTTGATGAGGTATTCAAGGCCCTCAAGACGACCTCCAAAATCCAAAAGATTGATGGATTGACCAAACAATTGAACAGTCAAGTTTCCGGACACAGCTCTAGGAAGTTGGACTTTGTTGGACCAGATCATGTTACCCTCGGCAGCAACACCAGTGTTGATCTTGTTGAGGAGAGCAGACACTTCAAAGTTTCTGGAGACCTTGAGTGGGCTCAGGTCGAATTCCTTTTCCAATGCCAAGCTGTAGGTAGATATTAAAGACAAAAATGTATAGAGGCACATTCTTCCTTCAATTTGATGAGGACAGTATAACAATGAAGAGATAACATTTAAGATTTTATTATTTAATTTTTGAAAATTACTTATGTTTGAAGACAAATGTTAATTTTTTGGTGTGTTTATTCAACCATGTGGCATCTGAAGCTATTAATCAACACATTTTTGGATATAAGGTACGAGGCTTAATGTGTTTGTTTTTTTAAACATAAATATAAAACTTTCTATCTTCCAATGAACCTACTTGTCAATAGATTCAGCAATGCCCTGTTTGTGAGGGTCAGATGTCTCTCTCAAGTTGGTCAAATGACTGTAGACAAAAGCTCCAACTTGTTCATCTTCTTCAGCATTGAGGATGGCAGCAATTTTGCCCAGGTTTTCTTGGGTGGGACAACGCATCAGAGCCAAGTAGGCGTTGATTCTCAATTCAGAGTCGAGATCTTTGTCGGTGAAAGTTTCCCACAGACTCTTGTCCTGTTGAATGGAACAATTAAATAACGTTTTAGTATTGAGAGTTCTGGAGCTTAAGAACATGTTTCTTTTAGTTTTGTTCCAATGACGAGTATTATAGTTGATAGGGTCACTGCCATTAAGAATCTCTTTACTATTTCTCAGCTTGTGAACACATTTTTTTGCTTCCGTATTAATTATTTATTTACTTTTTCTATTCATTTTTATCTATCTCAAAAGTATTAATTACTTGTCTTCTTCATTTAATTGATTTTGTGCTCCATGACTTTAAAAGACCCAGAAACGAAAGCAAATCAAGGCACTGATTTATTATGGTGCATAATTGAGGAGAAAGACTATCGTCTTGGAATCCTGAATGAGAATTTCACCTGAAGCTAGACGTACAAAAGACTATCCATCCCAATTATTCAATAATTATTTAAAACGTCAGTCTCTTCAGCATAAAACCAAATTAAATGCAAACTTACATCAGCAGCACAAGGCATCCTTCTGAAGGCTTCAGCAGCAGCCACACGAATCTCAAGAGGGTTGGATTTGGATGTCATACATTTGTTGAGGACTGGAATGGCCCTGATGGCGTGACCAGCGTTTCCGATGGCTTTCAATGTCAACAAAGTCTGGAAACATCGAAATTGACCATTTTTGAATAAAACAAGGTGCATTATTAAAGAAATATAAATAAAATGATGAGAAAAAAAGTCTTTGAAATCATGGTATTAAGCCTCAAGATATAACTATTAGAATATATATTCTGAAGGAAAAAAATACCCTGAGATGGATGATAACGTACTTAAATTGCTAACTTGATAAAAAACCATGTCGGCAAATTTGCTCTCCTGAGTTCCGTGTCTTACTATTATTTCTGATAGACTACCTTCTGTTTATCTTCATTTTGAGATAAGACGAATCCATGAAATAAGCTTTTGTCTTCAAAACGTCTGCTCTTTGTCCTTTGTCTAATTAAAAATTTTGTATGAGGTACCGTTTGAATAATATTTGCTGTTATTTGACCTCACAACTTTTATCCTACGTATTTTGTTGTGGTTTAAGCTACTATATTTTTTTCAGAACTTACAAGTTCGAATTTCTTGCCAGAAGCGTCACAGTTGTAGTCAATGTTCCTTTCCAAAGAGGACATCAAACTGAGCACGGAGTAATCCTGGTTGCAGGTGCCCATCTTCTTGCAGAAGTTGTTCACCATGGATGATACTGGGAGCATGGCGTCTTCGCGAACCTCTTGGTTGTCAAGGAGAGCCTAAAATGTAGATTGAGTTTCTTTGTATTAAAACTTAAAAAATACAAAGACAAAAATGTGGAGATTTGATATATTAAAGATTAAGATAATAATACCTTGACCAATCTGACTCTCCCTTATTATCACGAGGAGCTGTTGAATAATAATAATAATGATAATAATAATAATAATAATAATAATAATAATAATAATAATAATAATAATAATAATAATAATAATAATAATAATAATAATAATAATAATAATAATAATAATATAATGATAATAATACTTTATTGCATCCCAAAAAGGAAATTTTGAAACATCTTTATCTATTTTTTATCATTTTATCAATTTTTCGTTCAATATCCTTTTTTTTCATTCATGCCGCATTTCAAAATGTGTTTACTATGAACAGAGTCAACGGATAGTGCGGCTGTTGACAAATATACATCTGCCCTAATTTCTATTTACATCCTATTCTTCATGCATCTAATCCTTTTGCCTTCCTTTTTTAATATATTCGATTTTTAAAAAAATATATAATAAAAACAGGAGGGGAGAAATATTACGAGAATATACTGACCTTAACATCCAAGAGCATGTCAGAGGTTGGGTTTTGGATGAAAGCAAGGGAGGTAAGCCAAGCAGTAGCTTCCATTCCAGTGACGTCCTTGGTGTTGATGAGTTCAGTCATCAAACTTACAGAGGCCTTGGTGTTGAGCATGGGAAGAGCATCGTGGAAGAATTTGCTGGAAAGACACATAGACAACAATGTACGACATGAAATTTTACTTCAATATTACATTTTTGTTTGGTGGTAATTTTAGTATCCTGACCAATAAGGATGACTGTGGTTACCTTTTATAATATTTTGACGAATTAAGATTTGTTCATTTTCGATATTTACTATAATTTTCTAAAATCTATACCAACTTATCTATAACCTCTGGGTTAATCATGAACTATTGGTATTACCTACAGTATAAAGCTTTAAAGTTACATATGTTGTAACATCGTTTCCAAGACTAGGGTGAATCGATTACCATAATTAAAGGTTAATATGTGTAAATTAAATTCACATTCAACTTACTATGCCTTTCCATTGGTTGGGCACATTGTCTTGGTCTTCAACAAACGGTGGAGCTCAGTGAGGTCTACCTTGTCCAATCCTTTCATGGCAGCAACGAGATCGGTGAAGAGTCGAGGAGTCTCTGGTCTGACGCCGAAACGGGTATTATCACAGACTTCGGTCAGTTTCTTCTCAACTGCCATGCGAGACTGCTCTTGGTTGAGGTGATCAGCAGAGTGGTCAAAAAGAAGGGAGGACCTGCTCTTGACATTAACTGTTTGAATAGAAAAAAGAAATTCATAATACATTATGGTTATTTGCAGCAGAAATTCTGTAATTCCATAGTTCATTAATTCTTCTGAGTAAAAAAATACGATAGATCCTTTAATGTATAATAACTTCATTACATCTCCTTACAATGTGCAATGTGTCTTGTGAAAGGCGTTAATAAAATGAAATCCACCGAGTTACCATACCATGAATATTGGTTTCATGAAAAAGAAAATAATGAAGATGTTTTGTTTTGGGTTGTTTATGCGAAGCTTTTTTTAAAATAGCAACCAGCTCTTAAAGATCACACGTATATATATATATATATATATATATATATATATATATATATATATATATATATATATATATATATATTATATATATATATATATGTGTGTGTGTGTGTGTGTGTGTGTGTGTTTCTATTTCCTCTACACTAGCGTTATGTTTCCTTGCTGGGAATACTCACCAGTTCTGCGGTTAATGCCACTTCTGTAGGTCTGGTATTTCAGAGTCTGTGTGATGGTGGTTCTAGCTCCACTCTCTCCGTTGGCGAAAGGTCTGTAGACGTGGCTTTCCTTGCAGATGGAACTCTTGAGAACTCCTCCGTTCTCAATGGCTTGATCACACTCGTGGGTGGTCTTCATGATGGGCAGGTTCTGCAAGTCCTGTAATCAGACACAAACATTTGTCATTTGTCACTTCACACCTATTGTCACTCTTAACTCAAGTATAAATGGGTACCTATTTATAGGCAGTGATGGATGCTTTGAGAACTCTAGTGCAGGATAGAGCATGTAACAGATTGCTTGAACTATATGAATAGAAAATTCGGTTCCATTTGGCCTCCCATCGGAAAAGATGAAGAATTGTGAAGCGCATTGAGCATGGTGAGTGCTATATAAATCCTATACTCATTTGATATTTATCAATGTTGTCAAAATGAATTACATCCTTTGTTCGTTAGAGTGGTGTTGAAAATTATTTCTTTAAAAACAGAGGTCGACAAAGAGTTTTTACAAAGTTGATGAATAATTGGTTAAATAAACGTATAGTTTGAAAGGTAGAATGTTTGAATCCTGATACTTTGAAGTTTTTATGATTTTACAAGAAATATCTAATAGCTCTCGCTATGGAATAGCTTTTCAGATATGTTAGTAAACTGGAAAGGCCTTCCAAGGAAAAAACATGATCACAAAATCAATAAGCAATGAAGCGAGGTACTGATAAAGTTTAGAATGTTTCATAACTACAAAATGCTAATTGTTTTTTTCAACTCACTTATATATTTCTTTTTGTTTTTAAATGATATAAATATCTTATTTTTGTATGTACAGAAGTCAATGCAAAATTTGACACTTACAGAGGGCACCTTGTATGAGGTGGTCTGGAGCATGGTCATGTAGTCCAAACGGTCAGTGCAGGTCAAGACGTCCTTCACCTTCTTTACCTCAGTGGTGTAGTAGCCGTTGCTGCGGACCTTGTATTCGGCCTTGCACGTTCCAATAACATCGGTCTGAAGGGTGGTGGAGAAAATATTCACTTTTAATCGGACAGTTTTATTTGAACCAATATCAGTAATTTGCTATTGGACTCTTGACTAAGATGTAACTTCATTCCTAGTTGTAAGACCGCTATTACATGATTTGGACCCTATAGCATGGAACATAATTTGATTGGTTTGGTCTGCCGGGGGGGGGGGGCGATAAATGACGCATTTTGAAACCTATTGAGCATGGTGACATTATGGAAATTGACAATGTAAATGTTTATGTTTATATATCATCAAAAAGGAACCATTCTTGTCACCCTTAATCATGTTACTACCATTAATATCATCATCATCATCATCATCATCATCATCATCATCATCATCATCATCATCATCATCATCATCATCGTCATTATCATCATTATTATTATTCTGTACATTTTTATAGTTATCAAATGTAACACCAGTATAGATGTCATGACATAGTAGGACGGAATATAGTAACGATTGCGATATCTAGATAAAATAATAACCAAATAAATAGAATATGCCAAAATATATAAAATGTACCTCAGTGACGTTCTGGCTTTGGGTCAGGTCATCCATGCTGTTCTGGAAGGCAGACAAGATACCATTCTTGAAGTTCAAGCTGCGGACAGACTCGTCTTTGTCAGAGCAGATGTGGTCAACAACGCCGTTTTGGAAAGAGAATCTCAATGGAGATGTCTCCACTTCAGTACGGAACTCGTTTTCCCTGTTCATAGAGATGGGTATAGAAGGCTTATTATAGGCATGTTATATATATATATCTATATATATATATATATATATATATATGTGTGTGTGTGTGTGTGTGTGTGTGGAGGGGGGTGTGTATACTTTTAATTGGTGGAAAAATATAAAATTCGCAGCAATTATCGAGCTATTCGCTGTTTTAGTATTGTAGTTTTTCTTTAATAGACTATGTTCATTACTTCAGCACTGCGCTCCTCGTTAAATAAAAATATGGCCAACATCTAAGCCACTGCTGACACATATTGCCATGGCACAACACATTTAATTTAAGTTGGACGTCAAAGTGAGATTTCGTTAACTTTCATTAAAAATTGTTTTCTTTTTCACCGCAAAGACGACTTTCAAACTTGAAACTTTCAGATGGAATGTATTATAAAACTGTATCATCAACAGCTTATTGGGAACAATACATAAAACTTTCTTAAAGTAACAACAATTTAAATCCCAATTTTCTGATCAATTTTACTTTAAACCTCTATTTTTGCACATGGTTCACACCAACCAATGTGTATTTATTGCAGATCTGATAACCCAAATATTTATGGTCTTATTGTTGTAGTAGAAATACTCTCAACCCAACGCAAAATACAACAATGTTAAAAAGGACCCAAAATTACGTCTGGTTTTCAGACCTGCAAATATGATCCGTCGATTTCCACATAATACCATTTTCAGACGATTGGTCAAAATTTTCTGAATGATTGGATTGGATGGAACAAGGGAGAAGTCCCCGATCGATCTCAGTCAGATTCGCTTATGATATGATAGTATTCTAACAAGCCCTACCTGTCAGCTGTCTTCATAGCTCCTTGGCCGTCAGTGTGAAACAACTTGGTGTTTCTCAGCTGGAGGGCAAATTCGCATTTGCTGAGGACTTCAATGTTGACGCTTGTCTGGAGGGTCGTCTTGGCAGAGTCTTCGAAGGCACCAGCGAGGCTGGAGTCTGTGTCCACTCTGGAAAATAAGGTAATTGTGAATAAATTGCAAAAATCAAAAGTAAACTCATTCTTAGGATACATGTCAATGGATTGCTCATGTTCAATAAGCTTTTCAATTCCAAGTTCATTATTCAAACAGACAATGGAGAACTAACCAGCGATTTCACAATGTTTAATTTGTATAGAAGCTTCCAGTTTCTAAACAAGCACTCTTGCAATGTTTGCCATTGCATATGAATGGATTTTTGATCATATCTGGGGAAAGAAAGGTTTTGTATATAAAATACCACTTCAAAGGACAGACCAGTGAGGCCATAACTTTTCGATCATTGTCATTTATCCAGTCATTAATCACAGTCAAGCTGCTTTGAGTCTTTTTGACAAGGTTATCTGAATCAATCGATGTATTAAATAAAACTTTTCTGGCGGATTGAGTGGGTATAAAGAGGCATGTCAAATAATTAGACATTGTTGAATGATTACTTACTTGTAGTCATATACATAGGTCGTTCCGGGGTTATATTTGAAATTGTTGGATTCAGTACATTCTGTAGCGCATTTATTGTTATCTGAATCATATGTCGATAATGGCCCTGGTGGAAAAAAGACAGATTAAAATACGTGTAGGAATAGTTTTTAGTAATTCTTCTTTGTCATTTTGAATTATCAGCATCACCAAAATCATCATCATCATCATCATCATCATCATCATCATCATCATCATCATCATCATCATCATCATCATCATCATCATCACCATCATCATCATCTTCATCATCATCGCGTCATCGTCGTCGCCGTCATCATCATCATCATCATCATCATCATCATCATTATTGCCATCGTCATCGCCATCACCATCATCAATATTTTATCGCGACCAATGTCACTATTTCACCGAAATGTCTTCACATCATATAAAATCCATACCTCAAAGAAAAACCATTGCAGTACAAATCACTTCGTGAGGTCGTATATAATTTTATCACATCATGTTAAATACATTTATACCAGAAATTATTTCAAATAAATGTCTTTTTAGAGGGAATTTTTAAGCGTGTGATAAATCCATTTATACGGTTCAATATCTTATTTCAATTATTGTTTTCTACTAAACATTCAATGAAAACTCTAGTTCAGTAAAAACCACGGATATTTTGAAAATGTTTATTATGAAAATTTTGATTATGAAAATTTTGAGTGAGATCAAATTTAAATATTTTTTTACTGAAAATGGAAATAAAATATCCGATTAAAAATCATACATAAATAATCGCATATAAGAAAGACAAATTTTAGCGTAGACTACAGAGTCAGAAAAAAATAATCGGGGAAATAGAAATGTGAAACGTATATATAAGAATAGACGTTTTCGTGTGCTAAAATTTCTTTGCTTTGATTTAGCTTTAATTGTTTTTGATTACTTCGACGTTGTAGCTTGCAACAATGGGCATTTAAATAGTATTGTTTTATGTTGGTTACAATAATATCATATTGAGAAATTAGAAAGCAGGCACTGGTGTAAGATAGCTATCTGAAAAAGTGTGCATGAAACAGTGTCAGACCAAGCAAGAAAGAAAAATGCGATGCTATGTCTGGCACTATTTCATTCACATACTTTTATTGAGCTTTTATAAATCGCATTATCCACTAAACGTGCTCAAGGCGCTTTACAAGGGGTCCCTGGCCAACAGCAACACTTAACATGTAGGACGGTACATGACGCCTGTTAGGCGATATTACAAATTTTTTCGGACAGAGGCAACGCTGTTAACGGCCAGGCACTCATTTTACTTTTTACACCTGAGTATGGTGAGAGAATGTGAGTAACGAGCCTTTTCCAAGGACTCAACTATGCGCCGAGCGAAGCTCGAACCCAGGACCTTCCGATCCGAAAGCGAGTGTCATACCACAAAGACCACATAGCCGCACAGTTTGTTTGGGGTTTTTTTTTTTCGTTGGTTACACTACGGTATCAGGTCTAGATTTAGCGCGTTAAACATTTCCATTATCTATTTTAAGCAGTTATCCAGATCTATAATACACTCTCAGACAATGTGTGGTTCAGTAAGGTATGTTAATGAAGTAGAAAACTCCTTAAATTATAAGATTTCTGTTAGATGAATAAACAAAACCACATACTTTTTAAAAACACAATTCTGGATTCTTCAAATCCATCCTATGAAAATTCCTCTAATAATTAACCCGCTGTATTAAATTAAGTCTCACATAATGTTAAATCACACAATCAGATATCTTTTTATAAAATAAAATTGTGATAAAAAAGTATTAGATTAACATAATATTAATAATTCAATAGCTATTTTGCCACAGAAAATATCTCCCACAAAAGCAATGCTATACATATCTAAATTTGAAGTGTCAACAAAGAATGAATTATGCTTACTTTCAATCATTTAAAGTCTTCAATTTTGATTGTCTCCCTTTAACAAACAAAAAAATGAAACTTTTTTGGAAATAATAAGTTGGTTAAAAACAAATATGAAGAGTCTTACCTGCGATCGCCGCAGCGACGAGGGATAGGAGCACCAATAATCTGGCGTCCATTGTGTGTCGTGTCTCAAAAAGTTTGCAATTGAAGTCTTGGTGATCTGGTCCGGGTTTATATACACTTGGGCTGATTGAAACTGATCAAAGACCAATAGGTCGTACTGATAACACAATTATTGTGACAAGTTGGTGCAATCGTCTTGGTTGAGGCAATCAATCACACTTTGACCTCTACATCGTTAGAATTTGATTATTAGTTTGATAATTAAATACGTCATTTGATAACTATGCTAATCTAGATGTATATGTAAGCTTCGTTTCTTCGCTTTAACCCTCTTGATATTCATATCCATGACTTAGTTCTTAATAAATGACATAAATAGCTTTAGGTATTTTACCCCGGTTATCTAAGATTTACCATTAGATATTATTATGATTACATTCATTCCCATCCCTAAACACAAACCAATTAACTAAAGAAATAAGCGCTCATACTTTCGTTGCTATCAAAGCATTCCAATCTAAAAGCCATCCTACTAATCCCAGCACCTCAATTAATTATATAGACTATCGTCTTTTAAATGGAATAAATAATGGCACAATATATATATATATATATATATATATATATATATATATATATATATAATATATATATATATATATGTATGATTTTTGATTTCCTAATTTCTAATTATTAAGGATTACGCCGACTGAGGACGTGTAAAGAGACACAGAAACGAATCGTCTTGGCCACATAAAATGTGAGTGACAATTTGTATTCTATATACATATATATATATATAGATATATAAATAGAATATATATAATATATATATATATATATATATATATATATATATATATATATATATATATATATATATATATATATATATATCACATTAAGTTGTTTCAGAATGCTCAATGCTCTTCAACATTCTTCATTTAAAAAATACCAAGCAGAGCTAAATTCCTTTTCATTCAGTCCAAGTCTCATTAAGAGCCTTTTTATACAACACCCTCACAACATTTGTCACTGCCTGAGCCAAAGGTTCATTCACATCTGAGTTGAGTAGGTTAACATATGTAATGTGGCTTATTCAACTCCGAAACCAAAGCGTTTGTGACCAGTCACCAAAACTGTCAATTAAAAGACCCTGTATTATTCGACAACTGTCAAAACGTGAGACAAACAATATTATATTGATCTATTTACAACTGGGAACAAAGTCATTAAAACAATTTAAAACTAAAAAAAACGGGATGGTGTCATGAACGGATTTCTCAATCTAGTCCACGATATGTAAAATAAAGGAAAAAGTTAAGAAAAAGTCTCCACCGAAGTGGGCGTTCTCCTGTAAAGAACATATATGGGCGGTTATATCATGCCCAATGCGTTTCTCGGTGTGTTTTGATATTTATTTATCCCTTCAGCAAGACAATATTATGGTACAATATTGGGGATGGGGGGGGGGGGGGTGGGGGTCATTCAATGTATGTTGCCTTTTAGTCGCCTTGATCATGAACGGATTATAGATGTTTCCATGTGATTTTTCTTTACCCGGCAATAGATATGCGACAAACCTTTTTTTTTAATTTAGCCACACACAAAAACACGTTGACTTCACATTTCTATCAATAAGGACGACCCTAACTTGTTTTAATCATAAAGACTGAAGCTTCTTTAAAAGTCTCCGGTTTGAAACTTTTTAACAATTGGAGGCCATCTTAATCCATCGATATTTGAAGTAAATATTTTCCGGTCAAAACCAAGAAATTAAGTGTGTCAGAGTGAGTCAATGCTCAATGCTGCCTTTTGGCTTGATTCAATACGACGCTGATGCCAAAGCCATTTATCATTGTCATTGTGGGATTATCTACTAATTGGGTGTTATTATTGGATTGTTTTATTTATTAGATTTGTTTTTTGTTGGGAAGGTATTTTTTTGTTTGTTTGTTTGTTTTGGGTTTTTGTTTGTTTTGTTGTTGTTCTTTTGATTTTTTTTTTGATTTTTTTTTTGTTTTGTTTTTATTATTCCTTTGTTTGGGGGGGGGGGAATGCGGGAGGGGGGGGGGTTGTGTTAGTTTTTTTTTTGTTTTTTATCGGATGGGGCACTACCCCCGATATAGCCCCTGAATTAATATGCGTCCTTTCTCATGACCAAGTGCCCTGTAACTTATCATATTATAACATTATATGCAACACACACACCGTAGCCCTCCCACCCTGATGGGCGTTTTCTGAATTCATTATCACAACTGGTAAAGTTATCATGCCAAAGCTGCTCTCCAGCTGACTTCAACTTCACGATAACAAAGACAGTGATAGTAAGAGTGACCTATAACTTATCGGTGAGGATAGATAATAAGAATGATGTCGATGAGCATGATGTCAATAATATTATCCGTGGTTAACCCTGTTGACAGAGTGTGTGTGTAAGGGGGGGGGGGGGGGGGGCCAAACAATAAAGAAAGAATTGGAGTTTGAAATGATATAATATAATACCATTGTATTCGTAAACAGGATAAGAATAATGATACAATTTGTAAACCATGAGATGAACCATGTCATGATGCTTTGATTTTACTGCATTAACAGTCAGGTTAGAGATATAGCGGTATGCAACTAATAAATGTGATATGTGAGTCCCTGATTCGAATCCCGCTTTGATAAAGCAATAGTCATTTGAAAAGGTTCTTTTCTCACATTAATTTACTCGCCATACCCAAATGTAAAATGAGTACTTGTCGAAACAGCGTTTTTTTCTCTACTGAGCAACGCGTAGTTGAGTCATTGGAAAAGGCTCTTTACTCACATTCTCCCACCTTACTCAGGTGTAAGATGAGTACCTGGGCGTTAAGAGTATTGTCTTTGTCTGAAAAAAAAATAATGGTCACTCACTTAACAGGTGCCCTACATTATTGGCCAGGGAACCCTTGTAAAACGCTTAGAGCACGTTTAGTGGATATCATTCTATAACAATGCTCAAGTTAGTTAGGGTGGGGGGGGGGGGGGGGGGGGGCTATTATTTTGAATTTTTGTTGGGGTTTTTTGTTGGGGGGGGGGTTGTCTGTTTTGTTTGGGGGTTTTTTTTTTTAGCATCAGGTTTCAAACTATTGCATTCAATGCAAGTTGTCTCTTAGTCGCCTTGATCATGAATGAATTCGATTCATTAATGATATTGCTTTCATAATACTAGCTAATTCCAATATACAGGTAAAGAAAGTTTCAAGATTCCCTCTCTCTCTCTCTCTCTCTCTCTCTCTCTCTCTCTCTCTCTCTCTCTCTCTCTCTCTCTCTCTCTTTCTTTCTTTCTTTCTTTCTCTCTCTCTCTCTCTCTCTCTCTCTCTCTCTCTCGACAAAAAGAAGAGTACTATAGATCCACGGCTATCTTATAATAATTTATTAATTTATTTATGTTAGATTAAGTGACCAATTGATAATGATGATAATATTTGGTGTTGAATTGCCGAAAATGTAACGAATTGAAA
>NC_088360.1:8252842-8275342 GCF_034508935.2 Berghia stephanieae | reverse complement strand
AACTTGTCTGTAAACATGTCCAGATATTTCTAGAGTGGTCGAGAGTTATTTACTGCCTTACACAAACTATGTGACCCACCGCCTCAAACTGGTATTTGTCAGGGTGAGTAGGACGCTATAAATAGATTTCCAAAATATTAATTTGGATTATTTTTTATTGACAATAATAAAAGTTTCTTAAAATAACAACGATTAAACTCTCACATTTTTTACTATAAAACCACTTTTTGGCACCTGGTTTACCATGACATAATACCGCTTTTAGACGGCATGTTACAAATAAGCAATCTAAACCTGGCACGCACCGACCCACGAGCTAATCAAGGTCACATGGAAGTTGGGTAAGTTAATCAACGTTATCAGTTTTCTGATTAATTCAGTTCTAAGTCCAATATCTGTATTTAGCAAGTATTCATTGCTGTACGTTGTATGTTATAATAAATAAAACTTCAATTTCGTATATTATATTTGACCCACCGCCTCAGCCTGGTATTGAATCTAGATTAACCGTTAAAGAAACGCCATAGGATTCTTGCCAAAACAAATCCTACGGCCAAGGGTACCTTCAGAGGCACCCACCATGAGAAGGGAGTATACTCCTGACCTCATCCTTGTGACGAAGGGAGCTTAATAAAATCAAAAAGAAAGGGAATGGGGATACCCCTTTCAAGCGCATAATGGACGATACCCCCGTTTCGAGCCGAAATAAGTCCCGGCAACCCTTGTTCGTAGATTCCCTGACTTCGGACAAAGCTGCATATACGAGAGTGAGTGGAGAAATCGACGTCTCGAAACTGGGAGGAGAAGTTGCCAGGCTTTTCCACCAGCAAGAGGAGACATTAGGTGGCAGCAAACCTGCCTCACGGTACACTCACTTCATCAGTGGTGACTTGCCACAACGAAGGTTACGCTTACCAACTATCCAACATGTACCCGTTGTGGTCAAGAGCCCAACAGTCCAGAGCATCTAGTTGAACGTTACGTTGCGACTGTGCATGATTGTGGCGATGAGTTTGCGTCATGGATAGATCATTATAACATAGTAATGTGAACTTCGGACGGGGTTGCACATAGAAGATGGAAGTCGACTTGGACAAATTCGGTTCCTCAAGGGGACAGAGGCGTAGGTTCCTCGAAACTGGGAGAGAAATGTCAGGCTTTTGCACCGGCAAGAGAAGACAATGAGTTGCTGAATATCGCCTGAGCCCGAGAGCCTGCTTAACGGCAAGCGACGCTTCATTAGTGGGGACTTTCCACCTGTTCCACGTGTACGCATTGTGACAAAGAACCTTAAACCGCAGATTTTCTGGTCGAGCGTTGTTGTGACAAGGCTCGCGGGTTCGCGACCGTACACAAATGCGGCAAGGAATTCGCCGCCTGGATAGACCATCATGATAATATAGAAGTGTGAGCAGCTGCCGCAACAGATACACTCAATTGGTAATAATATAAATACCGTTATATTAAAAGCCTACCAATGACAAAGTGCATTATGGATCTATATGGTTTTCAATGGAAAAAAAAACACATCTCTCATAAGAATACAAATCCGTCTGCCTGCCACCCCCAAGGTCCGACTTAAGGCAAAGCAATGGTAAAACCAAATGGTTGCATTCCATATCAAGGGCACAATGCAGAACGGAGAGAACAAATAATGGTAAAGAAGGATAAAAGGGAAAGGAAGGCTGCTGAACGATGAGAAATCCATCGGCCAAGCCCAGCCATTTCAGCCGCCCTTAAAGGAACTCAACCTACCACGAATGACTAAATTTAAACTTTCAAACACTTAAAATAAGTCGTAGATATTGAAAGGAGTCTATTTTTGTGTGTACTTTACGATTTTAAAAAACTTGAGCTTTTGTTTTGCACAATATCCACTAAACGTGCTCAAAGCGCTTTACAAGGGGTCCCTAGCCAACAGCAACACTAAAAATGTCGGGCGAGACATGACGCCTGTTAGGCGATATTACAATTTTATTTTTATCGACAGAGACAATCCTAAAACCAGGTACTCGTTTTTACAACTGAGTGCGGTGACAGAATGTGAGTAAATAGCCTTTTTCCAATGACTCAACAATGCGCCGAGCGAGGCTCGAACCCAGGACCTTCCGACCCGAAGGCGAGTATCATACCACTAGACCACATAGCCGCCCAAGATCACCTAAAGGCCCAGCCAAATCGCACAGGATCCCATCAAGTGGGAAACTTTCAAATGGTAACATTTATTCAAATAAGTACACTTACAAGAATGCATGCTAAGGAGAGATGTTTTACAGAGAAAAATAATCTCATCTCCCATACATTCAGTTGTCTTCTTCCAAGCAAAATACGGCGCGGGAAAACCCAAATAGAATAATTCCACGGTAATCAGAAAGTACCTACGAGGTTTAATCCTTAGTCCACCATGTTGATTTTTGTTGGATGAGCTTTCTTGTATTTCTCTTCCTGCTTTACAACACTATTTCATACACACTTTTTTTAGGATGGTTATCATACGCCATTAGCCTGCTCCCTAATTTGTTACTCTGATAATTCCAAAACAAAGACATAAAGTACGTGGGTATAAAAGGGTAGAAAATACAAAGAAAACCGCAAATAAATGATTTCTTTTGCCTATAACTGTAACTTGTACCTTTCGGTTTTGTTTTTGTTTTTAAGGGTTTTATGGCGCTTGCAACACATTAAGGTCATATCAGCGCCAGTAAAAAGGAAGAAAATGGGAAAGTAAAAAGTTCTAGAATTACAATTAAAGCACCCAAAAAAAGGTAAGACAAAGGGGAATTGGTTCAAATAGGAAACAGATGTAGATTCCAAGACCACACTATCAAAGTACTTCGTTTGAGATCACCTAAAAGTTTTATCCAGACACCAGCACAGGTGGAACTACTAAGAGGAATACACTCAAATGTTTACAAATTATATATAACACGTAAACAAAACATAATACAGTTCATAACAGAGAGATGATTTACAAGGAAAAAAATATCATCTCCCAAAACTAACTATACATTTGACTGTTTCCCTTTCATCCAGGACATCCGGCCAGAACCAGGACAAAACTAAGTAATCTCATTCCAAGACAAAGATAGAAAGCATGTTGGAAAACAGATACAGGGGGATAGAAGACACAGCAAGTACCTCCCTGCCCACTATGGGAGGTAGGAACCCCACCCGGGTACCTTTCGGAGTAAAAAGGCAAATAAGACAGATAAAAAAAGCGTTGAATAAATAAAAACAATAAGAAATGACAATCTTTTCAAGAGGTGACTTATGTTTATTGCCTTCTTCTCAGCAACCAAACTTTAATAATAATTACATGATGAATTTGGTGAAAAATGGAAGTGAAAATAAATGATGAATAAAAATAACAAAGTATAAAAATTAGCAATAACGGGCAAGAAAATATGAAAATTAGTTTTAAAGACTTTAGAATAGACACGCATACAACTGTACCAACAACTGGAATACTCTTTTACGCTTGGTTGCAGTTAAAATGATATTCCATACGCTCAACAGTGATAAATTAAATATTAGTATTATAACATTATTGTAAATAATATGAACGTTTATTATCAGCTGGCGCCTGTCAACGCTTTTCGGTTATGGGAATATGCGCCTAAAATCAATAAATGAGTTTAATTTTGTTTCTTTAAATTATGACATGAAATTTGCAACATAAATCTGGCAGTTTACATACTGTACTTTATTGTTAGTTTTTGTTTTTAAATTAATAGTGATTAACTAAACATATTTTTCAAATTAAATCAAAATTGTACTAAAGAGCTAGAACTAGAAGAGAACTGCTGTTTAATGTAAAAGTAAGGTCAATAAGCATTGAAATTTTTATTTTAATTTCGTTTGAATAGAATCGTGACATAAAAAGAGATTTTTTTAATACAACGTGTTAAATATGCTTGTAACATCGTGTATGCGCTTCTGAAACATGAAAGATGATAGGGTAAGGGAGTGGAAACCAAACAAAAAAGTATTTTCCTAGGTCTTTGTGAAAAGAGAGAGAGAGAGAGAGAGAGAGAGAGAGAGAGAGAGAGAGAGAGGGAGAGAGAGAGAGAAAGAGAGCGAGAGAGAGAGAGAGAGAGAGAGAGAGAGAGATGGTGGGGGGGAGAGAGATGCTTGTTTGTTTGTTTTTATGAGCTTTATGACGATTGAAACACTATTAGGTCATTTCAGCGCCAGTAGAAAACAATATGATGGAAGAACATCAGATGTTATCAAAGACAAAGCAAGAGAAACCGGACTGGCTAAAATTTAGAAAAGAAGATTCCATGAGCAATTCACCACGGGGCCTATTTTAACATTACCTTAAAGTCCAATCCAGGCACAATCAAATGATCAAGCTGTGAAGGATACGCTCAAATGTTTAAAAAGTAGCACAATATATTCAAAATTATTATCAGCAAAAGTACATAACAGAGAGATGACTTACAATCACAAAAAAAAACCAAATAAGGTACAATGTATTTGACTGTCTCCTTCCCAGCTAATGATCCCCTCCAGGACCGATAAAAAAATCGAGCAATCTAAAATCCAATACAAAAACTGAGAGCAATATGAAAAGGGGAAAATAGGCATAGGGTATAGAAGACACAGCAAGTGACATCTCTATCTAGCATTAGAGGTTAGAAGACCCTACCCAGAGAGAGAGAGAGAGAGAGAGAGAGAGAGAGAGAGAGAGAGAGAGAGAGAGAGAGAGAGAGAGAGAGGCAGACAGACAGAGGGGGGGGGAGGAGGAGGAAAAGAAGGGAATGAAGGAATTGAATTGCGCTACACAAATGAACACAAATAATGCTTTGATGTGGAAGAAAACCTTAAGTTCACTGAGTTATTAACAAACCCCTAATACTAATACATAATCATTAATTCTAGGCAACTTATACTTCATTGCCTGCTTTAAATAGATAGGACAAAAACTCGCATTTATGTACATGTAGACGGAAAAAATGCACAAACCATAATCCTTTTCACTTTCTTGCCATATCGATCACATCAAAATAATTGATCATTTAAATAAATACATCACAGATTAGTCTTGCTGTTTTCATGTGCTTGCTATTTTATTCATGCACGCTGTTAACGTGTAGCCGTAGACACTTTCTTCTGGTTTTTCACTGAACAACTAAAATCGAGACCATGTAATAATAACATTTGAATACTTTGATTCAAAATGCGTTCTTCATTATTAACTAAATATCATTATTAATAGCAGTAAAGAAAACATTTCCATCCATTAATAGGAGGCTACAAACTAATTTGTTCAAGTGACAAGGATGCTTTCTCATACTTAAGTAATTAAAAGACGAGCAATAAGAATCATCTTTTCAATCCTGAGTCCTAATCATAGAATAACTTTCACCTGATTCAACACCGTCAATATATCACAGTATATCCACTGAGGGATTAGGGAACTCAAAACAACACTTCAAAATTGCCTTTTTAAAAAACAACATGTAAACCGTCAATCTATGAGGAGATAAATCATAAAATTCCTAAAATTCTCACAATAAGCATGTCCAAAAAGCAATACCACGTGTGTGTTTAATAAAATTATTAAAAATTTCTCGAACCTCCTAAATAAATATCTAAGCCGTTGATCAATGAACATAACACTTTTTTATCAAATGTTATTGGCTTTGGAATTCATGTTGGATTGACTCTATTTGCATTGTTTGGTGTCTCCAGTCAAAATTTATCTATGCACTTACTTGTTTACAGAATTAAAGGGACAGTATTATGATCGTTTATGGAAAAGGAAAGTTAGAGCTCATAATCTTGGGAGCCTTTTGTTTTCAACATATTCTCTAGTGTCAGATGCGTATACAGACAAAAGTGAAGGTACTTCATACATGTATGTGAATGAAACACTTTCGTACTTGATGATACTTCAAGATTTCGAAATCAAACCAATGCATAAAATTGATTTTTTTAAAAAGCATATACCAACTCTAAGGATTACATTGCTCTATTCAAAACCTGCTGAATTCTTTAGCAAACAGATAAATAAATCACTTATATAAGATGTGGGTGTGTGTTAAAAATGATCATCTTTTCATTTCTTTCGGTATCCTTAACAAATCCTTAAGAGGCTAATTATCTGAGCGATAATCTCATTTCCTGATTGTTGTAAGATCAGCAGCACCCCTTTAAAAAATAAAACACTCAACCCATTTATCTTTGTTTTAAAAAATATGGACGCTAACAATCAACATAATCATTGTTTTAATCCATATTTCAGTGATTCAAATTGCAAATTTGAATACTGAAAAATAAGGCTTTAACTCCTCTTCATCAAAGTGGTTTCCTTGTCACCATCTTGCTCTACTGTATGCTTACAAATCTTTTGCACACAATAGAACCTAAAGAAACTGCTTGAAAACTTGTCTTTAATCGTTGCATCAATTTCTGAACCATTGACCAATTGATGAGAGTGACTAAAGAGTTGTTTATTGGACAAATCACATATCAAAATAATTTATTTTCAGAATTTCGACAAAATGCTCTTCTCGGTAAACAAATGCTTCCCTCATCTGTCAAGCACTTTTCCGCAATAACCTAATTCCAGCAGACAATAAAGAGAGCATGTTGGCTCATTCATAACATTTCTCAGTAAAGATTATACACAGATACCAGCTATTTGTATTTTAAATATACATTTACTTTGAATATATTTATAAAAATTCAATAATTAATTTTTAAAAGCTCTTTCCAAAATCAAACTATGTAAATAACAAAAGCAATACTCCAATGTGAAAATAGATTTTTGTTGAATTCAGATGTCAATTAAAATGAGAAGAAAAAAATAGATATATCTGGCAAAATTATTCCCGGTGATACTTATCATTTCTGATTGAAGTTCATAAGATATTTTCGTATAACCAGATTTCAAAATGAAAAAAATAAGTCGTTGAGCCAATCCAAATACCAAGATTCCATATCACATGCGGATTTCAATTTACATATGCATCTTATAATAATACAGTGTCTCACTTCTGGTTTAATTCAACAACAATTATGTGGATATATTTTGCATACCATCATGCGTAAATGATAAAATTATTTTCAGATGTGAAAGCACTTAATAACAAGTGATAAAAATATACATATAATAATAATATTGTTCCAAATATCACGGTATCTCTCGTTCATCTTTATTTAATTAAAAAATCGACATCACAGAACAAATATACAAATTTAAGATAAAACTGAGCAAATCGTTATTTACATTATATTACAGCATTTCTTCATCACTGATTGAATTCAGAATCAAAATACAGAAGCAAACATTATTGAGAACAAATACATGTAAGTCTAGCACATGAACCAGACTATAATTTGAAAAATAAATATTTCAAAGGTAACAAATGTATCACTTTACTATGTTTTTACTCTCAACAAAATTTGATGAACACTTCTCAAAGGTACAAACATTATAGACACATGAGTTAAAATCACTAACATCTACTTGTAAAGTACGCATCCTCTAAGGATACTGGAGTTATGTGTTTATGAGATGTACAATGAGTGTACAATACTGACTACATACAAGATAAAGCATACTACAAGTGAAAAGGATAACGTATCAACAAATACAGTATCTTATAGATCTAAGAGGATTGTTTGAACCATTTATATTTCATTTGTATTTAACGTTATTTTGGTTTTACGCAACCTTGTGAAAATCCTGAGTTATAAAAGCATAAGGGACAAGTGAACAGTAAGTTCAGTGGTCTCTACTTTAGTGAACAAATGTCCGAAGGAAGCAAGAAAAAAAATGAGCATACAAACGGGAGGGAAAGATATTTGGACACAACTCTTCATGGTGCATCTTGATAGAATTCGGTGCTCTCACTGAGTATGAACTGTTTGTTTGCTTGTTCTGCGCAACTATGCTAGGCTATCAAAGCAAACTATTTTCTTTCTCATCCAAACACTACCATTTCAGGCATAGTGGGACTAGAAGATAGTATCCAAATTAATTCATTATTTTGTTTTGTGTCCATCTCTAGACTGTTTTCAAAATCGATTCCTCTGCATCACATCTAGAATTCGCATTTCCCACTTTCCCTTCCCTGTTTGAAAAATGAAGCAGAAAATAATCCTAATCTGGTAAAAACATTTGGAAAGATAAAAGATAACACCACTGACATCGACATGCAATGATGAAGATTTTCTTTTAAATTTAGCTTGGTTATCATATAGTCTGTTAGCACAAAACAACAGGTAACCAAAAAAATGTTTAAATTAAAAATAAATTTTAAAATTTTAAAAATAGCATGGAGACAAGGCACTTAGAGGGACCTATGGTAAAAATCCTGTTTCCTGATTTACTGGCCATGCGAGCTAAATTGGCATTCGTTTAGCAGCCGCCTCCATGAAAACCACTGTACTAATTTAAGTTAAAACAGAAGTAGACGATAGAATGTTGATAATATTTATAACTTTAACATATACTTTTAAATATATAGCCATAAATCCATGAAAATATATTTCCTGCAAAAACAACTCTTGTTGTATAAGTTTATTTAAAATTAATTGTCAAAGACTGAGAGAGTTACAAAATTATATGTATATAAACTTTGGCAAAAAATGTGGACGGATTGTGTTCCTATAAGTCAATGAAAACAACATGGTGTAATAATAGGGTTGATAATATATATATATATATATATATATATATATATATATATATATATATATATATATATATATATATATATATATATATATATATATATATATATTATCTTTAACACAAACTTTTGAATAGGAATAAATATTATAAAATTCCAAGAAATTTTAAAATTTTGAAATGATATTAATTGATATTCACGTTTGTGAAGTTGTTATTTTAATAACCAAAGTCCATAGCATCTGTCTTTTATTGACAATTGTGCATTATTTCATTTTTGATTGTGTTTCATATATTTACGGTGATAAAAGTATTTCTAAACCAGATTGTCTGTGAAAAAAAAAATCTTAGTTTATATTAACATGATTTTAAGATATAGGAATGTATCAGTCAGAGAAAAAAAAATATGAGATGTTACACTTGCAGTTAAAAAACCCCAGAAAAATATTGGTTATACATTATGTATGAAACGATGAACACATAGTCGACAATTTATTGTATTGCAAAATGATACAATTTAATTCATTGTGTTCCATGTTAACAATACGACATTGTCTTCGTGTCCAGTCACTTTCTTGAGTCTTTATATGGAGGGAATGATGATCAATTAAATATAAACACAAAACCGGAAGATGCTATTTACATGGAAATTCAAAGAACAGCAACACACTTCTTTTTCAAGAACTGAAGAAAGGGTGAAGGGAATTAAGTAATGAACAAAATTTGATCATTAACTCTTATGACGTGCATGGCAAAGAAAAAAAACTGTGCTGATGATTTCACACATCCAAATAAAACAAAATTAGGACTGTCAAAAATAAAACAAAACTTACACGTTAAATTTCCAATTGAGGGAGTTCAAGCTTTTTTTTTTTAAACATGATTGTGGAAGTGAAATTTTGTGAAACAAAATGTTTAACTATCCAAGCTTTTTAAATTAAAAAATGCATTTTTATTTTTTTTTTTTTTGTTCCATATTCCACGCTTTACAGATTCCCTTTCAATAGTGGTAATATCCTGCAGGTCTTCTAGGGTAGGCTGGGGAATAATGACTATACTCCCTGGGACGAGGTGGTGGAACTGGTGTGTAGATCTTCTCAAGTTCCATCACTCTGGGAGCCTGGGGAGAAGGAGGCCTGGGATGAAGCACCCTGTCTACATACTCCTTGGTTGGAGTGTGTTGCTGTCGGCTTAGTCAGGACTTTTTGCTCTGGAGAGCAGCTAGACTACTGGATGATATCGTCCCATAAGCTTGAGAGTAGCTTCCAAACATGGCTTTGGGTGCACCTGCACTTGGATTATTACCAGCATTGCTGAATTGTTTACGTCCGTACATTGGTTTTGCTCTGGGGTTACTGGCAGATGTCGGCCTCTGTCCTGGTACCTTCATTTAATAAAAATTTGGAAACAAAATGAACTTCACAGTTACATTTTCATGTCAGGTAAAACTAGAGACCATTATATTCTATCAATTTTTCCCCAATGTTTCTTTCATTTCTAAAAACCAAAAATATATATTTCATTTTTCATATGATTGTATGACCATCATTGGTTTGAAGAAAATGTATACCTATCGGAACAGCCTGGCACAGACGTATGGTTTACATTTGTAACCAAGAGATAATGGGTTTGACACACCCGTGAGCAGTCATTGCATCCTTTCTCAGAGGACATCGTTTTTATATTGACCCAGAATGGTTCTTATCACTTCAAGAAAAATTATATCCATAGAATGAAAAGAAATTATCAACAACAACAAAAATTATCTATGATTCTATCCCTTTCTATGTGCAATCCTAAACCGAAGTGGACAGTGAATTCATTACAAGTTTTCTACAGGTCGTGACAAAAAACAATGGCATATTTGCCCATCAGAACTGATATCACTATTCAAATTGAAAATTTGCTATTTTCTGAAATACTCATTTAAAAAATACAACTCTAGAACTGTCATTAAGCTATAAAAGCGTCAAAAGAAATATGTTGATAATTTGTGACATTAATATTTAAGTACAACAAAACAGTAAAAAAAAAAAAAATAATAATAATAAATAAAAAACGCACACACACACACAGAACTAACCATTCTAGAGCTGGCAACCATAAGACCACCACCACCGCCTCCATTTCCTCCTCTGTCATCTCGACTAATGGTTGGGTTACTCTGGGCTCTGCTGACCCCTGATACTGGCCGACCTTGACCTCTCATGGCAGCAGGAGCAGATGTTTGCCGACTCTGTATGACATATATAAATATTTCAATGAAGTTTTTAAAAAAAAAAACCAAAAAAAAACATCAATCTTGTTTTCTACAGAAAATATTATATGCTCTTTGTACAAAGTCATGTTTTCATTCATCTTTTCTTGCTAATCAGAACTTTTTTTAAACAATAAAAGGGGATGTCATTTAAAAAGAGTATCATTTATCATTCATCAATCTCATCACTAGGAGTCCCAATAGCTCAGGTGTTTAAGCATTTGTCTCCTTGGAAAAGAAAGAGTATCAAGCCCAGGTACAATAAAGGTTTTTTTTTTTCTAACCCTCCTGTCTACTCTTTAGTAATCAGGAAGCTGAATCTTTAGATCTAGTGGAGAATACTTTTCGAAGGACTAGCATTCTATCCGAAGGACGTGAGCAATAAAAAAGATACTGGCGCTTTAATTCTTGAAAAAACTGAGACAAACTGTGGAAATAACATTTGTGTTATAAAAAAAAAAACCTTACACAATCTTTTTCAAAACAAAAAAAATAAGAATTATCTAATGGATCATACAGTGGTTCATATAAAATTAATTACAAACTTAAATGATGACATATTACGCAGTGGGATGAGAGCATATTTTCACAATGATGTCAATATCTAATAGTTTTCAAGTCTTACCCCATTAGCTTGTATGTTTTCATAACTTCTTTGCCTGCTCAAAGCCTTTTGTCTCTGATGAGAACCGGTTGGATGTTGATCGTGGTTGGATCTACCAAATGCTGCAATTTAAAAAAAAAAATAAAAATAATAATAATAAAAATAATAATATTAATAATAATAATACAGTTGACTCCACTTAATCACACACCCTCGGGAGTTCGGCATAGTGTGCTGATTAAGCGGACTGTGAGATAAAGCAGAGAAGCTAATAATAGCATCTAAGCCCAGGCTTTCCTGTGAAATTCATGCAGGACCTTCCCTTCTGGGTTTTCTATGGGCTTGGGACTGTCATATTCAAGATACAGCCTCATTAGAATGTTAATTTTTATTTATTTATTTATTTGTTTATTTATTTATATATTATTTATTTATTATTGATTGACTGATTGATTGATTGATTGATTTATCTATTTAATTATTATTTATTATATATATATCTATTTATCTATTTATTTATTCATTTATGTGCTGGTTTTTTGGGGTTTTTTCTTAAGTTTTTTTTTTTCTTTTCTTTTTCATGTTTTATGGACAACAAAATGTGACATAATTATTGTTTGTAAGAACAATATTCGTGAAGCTTTGATTGCGTTCTATTCTGTGAAAGCTGTTTCGCTTGTCTCCAATCCCACCAAAGTAAATCATCTGTCAAGCGTTCTGCTTAGATTTAGCGGCGTAGTTTGTCCACCATGTTAAGTTTTTCAGTATTTGTCAGGGGTGGTTTGTCACATTCTGATGACTCATCCTCATCTTCAGTATCCAGGCGTTGTCTTTTGATTGGCTGAATGGAGCTCAGTAGCTCCTGAGATGTCAGTTCACAGATGGTGGGTATATTGTTGTCCATTGTAAAGAACTGATCAAATGTTTCGGCCAAAAAGTTGTGTGGAACATGAACAGCATTGTTGATTTCATATGGCTGTTGGCTGTCACTGCAATCAAGGTGTAGCAATTAAGGGGAGATGGTGTGCTATTAAGCAGAGCTATTATATAGACAAAATTCAGGTTTTTGGGAACGTGTGGCATTTAAGCAGAGTGTGCGATAAACCGATGTGTGATTAAGCGGAGTGAACTGTAATAATAATAATAATAATAATAATAATAATAATAATAATAATAATAATAATAATAATAATAATAATAATAATAATAATAATAATAATAATAATATAGTAATAACAATAACAACAATAATAATAATAATAATAATAATAATAATAATAATAATAATAATAATAATAATAATAATAATAATAATAATAATAATAATAATAATAATAATAATAATGCGTAATTTCTCTAGCACCTCTTTCCACCAAAAGTGCTCGGAAGCAATTATATACATGCGTTCATATATATCATTCAACAAAATCAATAAAATCACTCACAGAAAACTGAAAGGAAATACTCTGTATTCAAAGAGGCTTTAAAGGAAAACAGAGAATTACGATATCTGGTGTCCGCTGAAAGAGCATTCCACAGAGAAGGAGCAGAATATGCGAAAGCACGTTGTGAAAAATTCAACTGAGAATCAAATGGTTCAAGTACAGGGAAATTGATGAGTGGAGAGAGCGATTCGGATAGTAGATAGAAATAAGAGATGACAAGTAGTTGGGAGCAGTGCATGAATGCACATAAAACAGTGACAGTCAAGTTTGTAAGCAGTCCACTTCTCCACAGGAAGCCAATGCAATGACTGCAAGACTGGAGTGATGTGATCTAACTTTTTTGATTTTGTAACAATATGAGCAGCTTTATTTTGGAGTAGCTGCAGTCTTGCAGTCAAGCTTTTTAGCAACCCATAGAGGAGGGAGTTGCAATAGTCAAGTCTAGAGGTAATCAGTGAGTGAACCAGCATTTTGCATGCGTCTTCACTAATAAGGTTCGGCATGTGTCCATTGTTTCTGAGCGAATAGTGGATAGTTGACATAATTTCGAGATGTGAGTTTGCATGTCCAAAAATTCATCTTAATAAAAGCCTAAATTTCAGACACTTTCAGATCTTTGAATTTTGATGTTATTGATCATAATGTCCTCCATCCTGACAGTATTGCCTTTTTTCCTGAAGACAATGAGTTCGGTCTTGTCGTCATTGAATAATAAGAATCACATTCATTCCACGCCTATTCTTTATACAATCAGCTCTAGACACCATCTCAATACAATATCAATGCCACAATTACAGGCCATATTAAAAAAAATGTTTTTTTTAAATAAAACATACATATATATATATATATATATATATATATATATATATATATATATATATATATATATATATATATATAATATATATATATATATATATATATATATATATATATATATATATATATATATATATATAAATATATATATATATATATATATATATATATATATATATATATATATATATATATATATATATATATATATATATATATATATATTCCAAGAAGAATAAACTATATTTTGGAAATCAGTTTCAGTCTGTCAAATATTTACTATTAAAATAGGTCTAAACATTTGTTTTAAATGTAGGTTTTGTGTTGCTTTTCCATAAAGAAATTGGAAGAGAGTTCCAAAGAGAAAGAGCAACATGAGAAAAAGACCTATCAGAAAACTTTTGAAGCATTTTTTCTGGAACAGTTAATAGGAAATTATTACTAGATCTTAACGTTCTGATATGAGAGTAAAATGACATAATAGTGCATACATATGAAGGAGCAGTTTTGTTGATACATTTAAAGCAAAGAACAGCAATTTTGTATTTGAGTCTTAATTCAACAGGTAATCAGTGAGTGACAAAAACATGGTTGAGATATGATTTCTTACCTTTTTTCTTAGAATGATCTTAGCAGAATGATTTTGGATGTGTTAGGGTTTGTGAAGGAGATAATTTGTAATATTATATAAAAGCGAATCACAGTAATCTATTCTGGAAAAAATATAAATGATGAAACAAGGGTTTTCAGGGCAGTACTGTTTTAAAATTGCTCAATTCGAAATGCACTATTTTAAATAGGTTGTTGATGGATAAGTCATTTTAAAAATATATTCCTTATGTTTCTAGATTTTTCTGTGAAATAAATAATTTCCTTGTTAATTACAATAAGGTTGTTATAAGAATAGGACTTAATTTTTCCTCATTTAATTTCAATTTATTCACAAACATCCATTTTTTGACAACTTCAATGCAATTTTCCATGGAAGAGACTAGACCATTTGCACCTGCCGGCTGCATGTCATCAGCACACATGTGATAATTAATATCATTTTGTAAAATGACACCAACAAGAGGTTGGGGTATATAGAGTGTATAAATGGGGCCAAGAGGAACCCTGAAATTCAGAAAAAAAGGTGGCGAAAGGTATCTGTCATTCCTGTTCATTCGAATGTTATAAGACAGGCATTTTAGAAGGATTGTGTTCAATAGTTTCAAATGCTGCACTGAGGTCTAGTAGGGTGAGAATAGAAATTTTACGCTCATCACAGAGAAGATCGTTTTAGATCTCCAACAGAGCTATATCTGCATAATGTGATACTGCCTATGGGCAGATTGATTCAGTTCAAATGGATAGTATTTTTCTAAGTGCCTATTAAATAGTATATCAAAAGGAACATCAGACATGTCATGCAAACCTAAAAGAAACATATCACTCATGAGATCAATCTTGGACTACTCCTGTTCAGTTTGGGACCCACACCAATCGGATATAAAAGTAATTGAAGCTGTCAAGCACCATTCTACAACATTAGTCTTTAACGACTACAGCCCCCATAGTAGGGTAACAGATATGATCACACAGCTTGGATAGACGACCTTACAAGACAGACGGAAAGAACGACTTATTCTTATGTTCAGAATTACAAACAAAATTATGGCCACTCACCAGAACAGCTAGGCATACAACGAAATTCTTATTCAAAGAAAAACTCACTCAAAAACACTAAAATACCAATCTACAAACTCAAACATGTTCAAATACTCATTTGACCCCGCACTACCAAAGACTGAAACTCTCTTCCCAAATAAAGGTGTGAACACAACAGATTTAGAAACTTTCAATCGAAGATTATCAAAATTCTTCAGACTAAACACTAACAATGGCTGTCACATTAACAACTCTCTCCACCCTCGAATACAAATACTCGGAATTTAGTCAACTTCGAGTAACATTAAGATTCCAATTCAATCTGTGTTCAACAATTGCTCAAATATTTTAGATAGAAAGAGAAGATTTGAGACATATCTAAAATATTTAAGTTCTTCTCAAAACTTCTCAGAACAGGCTAGCCTTTTTTAGAATGAGTGTGACTAAGGCGTTTTTGAAAGATTGGGAAATTATGACAGACTAGAGAGATTCATTTATTATAACTGCTAACCGCAGTGTGGGTGACCTCTGGTGAGGAATTAAGCATTTTCAATTTATGTCAAATAAACAGTTTATGTTTATTTTACTTTGGAATAAATCTTTCAATTCTTTTCTTTTTTTTAAAGAAAGAAAAATAAGAATATAAATATAAAAGGAGAATTATCATTTGTGCAAAATGACATGAAAGTAAAATATTATTTTAATACTGTTATCTTTGCTATCTTATTTATGTTATCAACATAGACACAATTAAAGATACCGTAGATAAAAAAACAGTTGACTAGTTGTACTTTATGCAATTATTTTTGGCCACCTATTGCAATAATAAAGTACAAACCTGAAAACGAGGAATGATGATGAGGCTGGTCACTTATAGAACCGACTTTATGAGCAGACTTTGGTGATGGTCGTTTGGGTGATGCATGGATATTTTCCTTGGCAGGAGGTTCTTGATGGGCATCTTCATGATGCTGATGCTGGTGGTGGTAATCTTCATCGTGGGCAGCAGCACTGCGAGCTTCTTCTCTCCTTCTCCGTCTACGCTCAGCTTTTTTCTGTATAATCATCTGAAAACCATATTAATAATAATCTTTGATTGAGTTCAATCCAAATATGATATCGGAAAAAAAAAATGCCCTCTTGCAGATAATAACAATAATAATAATAATAATAATAATAATAATAATAATAATAATAATAATAATAATAATAATAATAATAATAATAATAATAATAATAATAACAATAAATAATAATAATAATAATAATAATAATAATAATAATAATAATAATGATAATAGTTGTGGACCTTTGTTAAGTACACCATAATCTGCTATATGTAGGCTCATTACAATGACAAAAGAGTGACAATTAGGATAATACATTAAAACGAGCCAATCCAGGGCCGATAATCTTCTTCAGAGCCATTAAGCTCATGGAGTCAGATTGTATTCCAGTTTCTATAGCGTGAAACAGACAATAGCAATTGCTTGCTATCCTTCAGTTAGTACGCTAGTCTATCATAAAAAGATTTCCCCCCTGATGTAACAGACCCAGCTACCCATTCACCAGGATCAATCTCGATCCCTTTGTGTGTGAAGCGAGTGCTCTACTAACGAGCTTTTGGGAATCCTTTTTGATCATCTCGCCAAAGAAAAGAAGTATGAATAAGCCAGAAAAATAAGCCAGAAACAGGGCTTGAACCTGGGATCTTCCACATCGCAATGCCTAAACCATTTGGCAACCTCGCCCCCACCCTACCCCACCCTTTTTTTTTAAAGTCATAATAAATATTGTCTTCAGCTATACAACAGGGATATGGAGAACATCTATGGTTCTTCTTTTGACAGGAAATAATTGACCAGTTTTGTCACAAAAAATATTTCAAGATGAGTGAAACTCAAAATAATTAGAAAGATAAACAAACATTTGTGACAGTTTCAATCCTACCTCATACAACTTGCTTCTGTATTCGTCTACCGTCAACTGAACATCATCACTAAGTGGCGGCACAACATCAAAATTGAGACTTATTTCTCCTGAGGGATTGTGAAATCTGTAATAATAATAATAATAATATAATAATAATAATAATAATAATAATAATAATATAATAATAATAATAATAATAATAATAATAATAATATAATAATAATAATAATAATAATAATAATAATAATAATAATAATAATAATAATAATAATAATAATAATAATAATAATAATATACATAATTTGACTAGAACGCTATCCCAAACATACAGGCTCAAGGTACATAACACTAAGGAAAATGATAAAACTGATCAAATGAAATATCCAATCACACACTAGAATATACGCACTAAGGCACTCGAAGACTTAATCATAGATATACATCAGTTCACTGGTAGTGGTCAGGATGTTTAAGTTGCAAGTGAGTGGTCATGATCTTAGTCATATTCACAACTAAATCTCTATCCCATTTTTTCTAAGTTAAGAAATGGATGGAGGGGTCGATCTAATTTTGAGTAGAAAAAACTTTTGACACAATCGCTCACATACATTTTTGAAATAGATACGCAGCAAATTTATGAGGGGAAAATCAAGTAATAAACAGCTACAATAAGATGACAAACAAAAATTATAAGGCAATTTTGTTCAACCTTTTTTATAAAAGAAATAGTCGCATTGTGCATCGTCTAATATCAGTAGTTGTGAGGAAACCATGTGTGTGTGCGAGGGAGAGAGAGAGAGAGAGAGAGAGAGAGAGAGAGAGAGAGAGAGAGAGAGAGAGAGAGAGAGAGAGAGAGAGAGAGTTAGTTCACCTTTGTACAAAAGGATGCCTAAGGGATTCATCAGCAGTAATTCTTTTGTCAGGGTTAAAATGCAGCAGTTTCTTCATTAAATCTACACCATCAGCCGGAGCATCTGGAAGGAGCTCATCAAATGATTTTTTATGCCTGAAAAAAAAAATTTCTCAAGTTTAACTTGGTTACTTCAATTTGGTAACAACAAGATATGAAGTGAATAGAAAAGTGCCAGAAGACAATAGAGAATAAAAATTTTTCGCGGCGGTGGTGGGGTTTGAACCTGCGACCTTATTGGTACGACAACTCCGCCTGGCAGGTGAGAGCGTGGCTCTACCGTGTGAGCTATCCACGAACACAAAAATATTCGTTTCAAACTCAAAGTCATTACTAGATCCCTCTCTCACCCACTTCTTGAGACCGCCGATTCGTTCGTACACCACCATCGCGAATAATTTTGACCAGCAGTTAAGCTTAATAGCCAATATTCTCAACACAAACATATAACATAGAAACGATTGAGACATTGAGTATGCTCCGGTGTATGGGTGAATTTTGAATTCAGAAAAGTGAGTGGAGCAGGCACTTATGTTGGTAACAACAAGATATGAAGTGAATAGAAAAGTGCCAGAAGACAATAGAGAATAAAAATTTTTCGCGGCGGTGGTGGGGTTTGAACCTGCGACCTTATTGGTACGACAACTCCGCCTGGCAGGTGAGAGCGTGGCTCTACCGTGTGAGCTATCCACGAACACAAAAATATTCGTTTCAAACTCAAAGTCATTACTAGATCCCTCTCTCACCCACTTCTTGAGACCGCCGATTCGTTCGTACACCACCATCGCGAATAATTTAGACCAGCAGTGTACGATTAAGTGTCACAAATCTAAAAATTAAAATTCAAGAAATCAAGCTTGCTTAGGTGACAACCAACTTCAATTCACTTGGTCAAACTGGACTTAGTTGATCCAAATTGTTATGGTCCCTTTGTTCCTATGGAAATAGGCTTAAGCCAACATACAATATTCTCCAATACAACAATATTAAAATAAACACTTAAAAGTGTTCGGTTATCAGGCCTGAAAATATGGACATGTAGGACTTAATCAATTAATTTACATTTATTCGCAAAGCAAAATTACTTGATTTCATAATTATTTGTTCTCATTTCATCACACTCTTTGGAGAGAAAATAAAAAAAAATTAATAAAACAAACTTCCGGCTGATTATTTAAGGTTCATATTGATCAATTAAATTATCATTCTCACAAGAAATGCCCCATGCCAATTAGTGATGAATGTTGTATGTTATGGGTCAAAAGATAGTTACAAAAAAATATTTTTTTTAAAAAGAAGAAGGTATCTCTAAATTATACGATATGCAGCACAGTGACTGATGGGTACATGTGTGCTTTAATCAAATGTTACTTTTAACAAAAGTTGAATAAACATTGCTTGAGAAACTACCATGCTGTACACAACATCATGCATTTTGTTAAGTCAAAGATACACTTTATACTTAGTTAACATCAAAATTAAGAATGCACTCTTTATAATAATAATAATAATAATAATAATAATAATAATAATAATAATAATAATAATAATAATAATAATAATAATAATAATAATAATTATAATAATAATAATAATAATAGTAATAATAATAATTATTATTATTATTATTATTATCATTATTATATTATTATTATTATTATTATTATTATTATTAATATCATTATTATTGCTGTTACTGTTACTTTTTGTTGTATTCTTATTTAAAAGATCACATTTCTTCAAGGATCTGTGTAAGACATAGAATTAAAACTTCAAGGTCTTGAGGGAGAAAATGTCGAATGGAATTATAATCAAAACCTTTTTATCCATAGATAAATAAATTAGTTCCTCCAATAGATGACACATATAATGGTCTTCATCATATATCAAATCGATGTTGAATGTCATAGATGTTTCAATGATAAGGTGAAAGCTAACGCTTCAAATGACATAATATGAAGAGGTGACTTTCAATCAACCGGGTAAGTCATATCTAGAAAGAAAATGAATTCAAGGAATATATTAGACACCTTTGAATCGCCAGGGAAGGTTAGAATATTCCAAACACTCAGTGCACTGTTCAAGGATAAGTTCAAACAAGACAAGAATTTAACTCCTTAAGCTGTTAAATAAATGACAAAATAATTACAGTTTGTTTTGTTTTTGAATGATAAAATCGCGACTAAGCAGGTTTCGAAAGTCACCTCCTAATTAATTTTCTCCTGAATTTTAGATTATCGCAATAATATGGAAGAAGGTTTTCATACCTTCCGGATTGAGAAGCAGCCTTTTCTAGTACTGAAGCACCATAAGATGATTTCAAACTATCAATATCTGAAAAAAAGAAATAAACATTAACGAAACATGCATTTCAGAATATTGTGAGATTTGTGACCATCTCTTTAAAAAACACAATGTTGATTAAAAAAACATTTAAAGACATTGGTCTTATTTCACATGTACAAATTAAATGTATTTTGAAAATATGATTATATAACCGCTATTAAGAATGAATATAATAATGAGAACAATCCCATTAATTCAAGCTTATTCCAAATTTGTCTTCAACATCATTTTCCTACATTCCTGAAAATCCTAAAGCAATCATATTACTTTACAGGTCAAATTTTCATGATTTTAAATTTGAGCTTAGAAGTTGAGGAAACAACATGAGGGTCTTTTGTTTCAGTTTCAGTCCAACATAATCCCCAATTGGCTCAAATGGATAACATGAATAATTCCTGGTGACATCAGATGTTTGCTTGATGGATATACACTCTACTATCATAGAATGCCAAGGCAATGGCACCATACCATGCATCACAATATGGCATAAATTACGGGAAGAAAGAGTTCTGTTATTTTAAAATCAAATCAGTTCCTGGCTTTTTTACTTTGCACTTATTTGATTTTACAATGTAGTATATCCAACAATACATGAATTCTACAATAAATAAAATGCTGAATTAAAAAAGGAATGCGGGCTTTAACGTGGTGAAATGAATGAAGCAGTATGGTTATATATATATATATATATATATATATATATATATATATATATATATATATATATATAAAACTATCAAGTTTTATAATATTTTAAAATATCATCACCAACAATCAAGCATTTGCTCGCTTTCATTCTTTAAAATCAATACTGAATTTCTTTCAAATCATGATTGCTGATGTTATTCACACATATTATAATTACAAATCTAAAATAATATCACGAGAGCTGTGACAGGGATTCGATAGGTGAAAAGGGATAATATCAGTTGGAGTAAAACTAGGTCCAGCAATGCAACTGAAGCGAACTCTTACCTGCTCTAGATGGAGTGGGTATGGATCCCATTATCCTTTCTATCTGATTAAGAGTCGATGACCCAGGGAACAGAGGTTTTCCTAACAACATCTCTCCCAAGATGCAACCTAAACTCCACATATCAACACCTTTCGTGTATCTGCAGATAGAGAATATAATATATATTACAATTAAAACATATATAGAAAACACGAAAAAAACTGGAAAACTATTTGCATCAAATCTGACTCAACTTTGACAAATAAGAAGTAACTACCTTTGGAGGGAGCGCCAGGTAATGGAGAGGCCTATACACACTCGATAATATAGCATGAAATAAATGCAGGAAGAAACACCACTGAAGTCATCAAATATTTTTTTGCTGCAACAGTTTCACCAGATCTTCTATCGATTGCTTTCCAGACGGATGAGAAAATAATAATATAATTCTAAAAGAAAAGAGGGTCCCAATACCTGAGTTGTTAGAGCACTCACTTCACAAACAAAGGAACCAAGATTGATCCAGGGTAAAGTCAAGATTTTTTTCTGATCCCCCTGTCAACCCTGCAGTGATTGTCCGTTTCACGCTATAGTATAAACTCTGGCGCCGTGGGCCTAATGGCACTGAAGGATTAATAATTTTTAAGGAAAATAAGCTAAAGAGAAGAAGAAGAAGAAGAAGAAGAAGAAGAAGAAGAAGAAGAAGAAGAAGAAGAAGAAGAAGAAGAAGAAGAAGAAGAAGAAGAAGAAGAAGAAGAAGGAGAAGGAGAAGAGAAGGAGAAGGAGAAGAGAGAAGAAGAAGAGAGAAGAGAAGAAGAAGAAGAAGAAAAAGAAGAAGAAGAAGAAGAGAAGAAGAAGAAGAAGAAGAAGAAGAAGAAGAAGAAGAAGAAGAAGAAGAAGAAGAAGAAGAAGAAGAAGAAGAAGAAGAAGAAGAA